>NC_061122.1:80543087-80774274 GCF_002878395.1 Capsicum annuum
ACTCGATAAGTACTAATACGCAATGGGGGAGTTGATCTCATTTTCTATGAGCGAATGAGTCCATACTTATTTATCATTAGAAAGACCTATTCGTAATAATTTGAGTTTATTCATTCTGTCTTTCTTTATGAATTTTTAGAATCTATGGATAAAATAAATACGATAAGAACTAATATGAATATTCTAAGTACAGTAAAAAAATTGTTACGTTTCCACCTCAAAGTGAAATATAGTATTTAGTTCTTTCTTTCATTTAATGCCTATTGGTGTTCCGAAAGTTCCCTTTCGAGGTCTCGGAGAGGCAAATCTACTTTGGGTTGACATATAGTGCGACTTATCAGATATATTGGGTTATATGGTATTTCCCCGTTCTCTCCCCTGATCGAGATATCCCCCATTTCGCCCAAGAATGATAAAATGATAAATTAAATCATCAAAAATTTGGAGCGTGAAGTGCAATTAGATCCATTTTTGAGAGGATTCATATTACTATTATCAATTAGAATAATTTATGGTTGTCTTGGTTGGACTAAAAAAATGAAGTATCCAGGCTCCGTTTAGAAAAAACCCAATTGGATTGGTAAGATATCTATGATTGCTATTCATATTTTTTCTTTGTAATTTGTAAAGAGATCCTAATTGTCAAGCAAAGTTATCTCAACTCTAATAAATACTTGTATAAAATGAATTGAAAAAAAAAAAGAAATACAAAAAGAAATGGTAATGAGAGCATTTGTCCTATATGTACAAATCCAAATCGGGCGGCTCTTTACCAGGTTTTGGAAATACAGCATCCCAATTTTTTTACTACCCAGGGTTTCGATACATTTCACAATCGACAAATCTCTACTGGTGTAGGTGCTATCTGAGAACAATTAGTTGATCTAGATTTATGAATTATATAGAGAATTCGTTGGTGGAATGGGAAGAATTGGGGGAAGAATGGCACACAGGGAATGAATGGGAAGATCGAAAGGTTGAAAGAAGAAAGGACTTTTTGGTTAGATGCGTGGAATTGGCTAAGCATTTTATTCGAACAAATATAGAGCCAGAATTGATGGTTTTGTGTCTATTACCAGTTCTTCCTCCTGAGTTGAGATCGATCATTCAGATAGATGGGGGTAAACTAATGAGCTCAGATATTAATGAACTCTATAGAAGAGTTATCTATCAGAACAATACCCTTACCAATCTATTAACAACAAGTAGATCTACTCTAGGAGAATTAGAAATGTGTCAGGAGAAATTAGTACAAGAAGCCGTGGATACACTTCTTGATAATGGAATCCGAGCACAACCAATGAGGGATGGTCATAATAAAGTTTACAAGTCATTTTCTGATGTAATTGAAGGCAAAGAGGGAAGATTTTGTGAGACTCTACTTGGAAAATGAGTTAATTATTCAGGACGTTCTGTCATTGGCGTGGGTCCTTCACTTTCATTACATCGATGTGGATTGCCTCATGAAATAGCAATAGAACTTTTCCAGACATTTGTAATTCATGGTCTAATTAGAAAACATCTTGCTTTAAACATAGGAGTTGCTAAGAGTAAAATTCGAGAAAAAGAGCCGATTGTATGGGAAATCCTTCAAGAAGTTATGCAAGGACATCCTGTATTGCTAAATAGATCACCCACTCTGCATAGATTAGGCATACAGGCATTCCAGCCCATTTTAGTGGAGGGGCGCACTATTTGCTTACATCCATTAGTTTGCAAGGGATTCACTGCCGATTTTGATGGAGATAAAATGGCTGTTCATGTACCGTTATCCTTGGAGGCTCAAGTAGAGGCCTGTTTACTCATGTTTTCTCATATGAATCTTTTGTCTCCGACTATTGGGGATCCCATTTTCGTACCAATCCAAGATATGCTTATTGGACTCTATGTATTAACGAGCGGAAATCATCAAGGTATTTGTGTAAATAGATATAATCCATATAATTGCAGAAACTATCAAAATCAAAAAAGAAGTGACAATAGTTACTATAAGTATACGAAAGAACCCCTTTTTTTGAATTCCTATGATGCAATTTGGGCTTATCGGCAGAAACGAATCAATTTAGATAGTCCTTTGTGGCTCCGGTGGTGACTAGATAACCGCGTTATTGCTTCAAGAGAAACTCCCATCGAAGTTCACTATGAATCTTTAGGTTCTTTTATGAGATTTATGGACACTATCTAATAGTAAGAAGTCTACAAAAACAAATCCTTTTTATATACATTCAAACCACTGTTGGTCATATTGCTCTTTATCGAGAAATCAAAGAAGCTATATAGGGGTTTTCTCGAGCCTATTCATATGGTACCTAACGTAATTATATGATACCGTGGGACTTTGGGGTTCTTCGGTTCAGCTAGGTACATAGTTTCAGAATTTATACGTGAATCAAGATCGATAAAAGGAAGTTTTACAATCACTGACTCAAACCCATTGTCGAATCCTACTCAGCGAAATATAGAGGTACCTATGGCAGAACGGCCCAATCTGGTCTTTCACAATAAAGCGATAGACGGAACTTCCATGAAATGACTTATTAGTAGATTAATAGAGCACTTCGGAATGGCATATATATCACATATCCTAGATCAAGTAAAAATTCTGGGGTTCCAACAAGCTACTGCTACATCCATTTCATTAGGAATTGATGACCTTTTAACAATACCTTCTAAGGGATGGCTCGCTCAAGATGCTGAACAACAAAGTTTGATTTTGAAAAAACACCATCATTATGGGAATGTACACACGGTAGAAAAATTACGTCAATCCATTGAAATATGGTATGCTACAAGTGAATATTTGCGACAAGAAATGAATTCGAAATTTATGATGACTGACCCTTTTAATCCAGTTCATATAATGTCTTTCTTGAGAGCTAGAGGAAATGCATCTTAGGTACATCAATTAGTAGGTATGCGAGGATTAATGTCAGATCCTCAAAGACAAATGATTGATTTACCTATTCAAAACAATTTGTGCGAAGGACTCTCTTTAACAGAATACATCATTTCTTGCTACGGAGCCCGTAAAGGAGTTGTGGATACTGCTGTACGAACATCAGACACTGGATATCTCACTCGCAGACTTGTTGAAGTAGTTCAACACATTGTTGTTCGTTGAATGGATTGTGGCACCGCCCGGGGTATTTCTGTGAGTCCTTGGAATGAGATGATGCCGGAAAGGATTTTTAGTCAAACATTAATTGGCCGTGTATTAGCAGATGATATATACATGGGTTCACGATGTATTGCCACTAGAAATCAAGACATTGGCATTGGACTTGTAAATCAATTCATAACCTTTCGGGCACAACCAATCTCTATTCGAACTCCCTTTACTTGTAGGAGTACATCTTGGATTTGTCGATTATGTTATGGCCGGAGTCCTACTCATGGCGACCTGGTTGAGTTGGGGGAAGCTGTAGGTATTATTACAGGTCAATCGATTGGAGAACCTGGTACTCAATTAATATTAAGAACTTTTCATACTGTAGGAGTATTCACGGGGGGTACTGTAGAACATGTGCGAGCCCCATCTAATGGAAAAATAAAATTCAATGAGGATTTGGTTCATTCGATACGTACACGTCATGGGCATCCCGCCTTTCTATGTTCTATAGACTTGTATGTAACTATTAAGAGTGAAGATATTCTACATAATGTGAATATTCCACCCAAAAGTTTCCTTTTAGTTCAAAACGATCAATATGTAGAATCAGAACAAGTAATTACTGATATTCGCGCAGGAATATCCACTTTAAATTTTAAAGAGAAGGTTTGAAAACATATTTATTCTGATTCAGATGGAGAAATGCACTGGAGTACCGGTGTCTATCATGCACCAGAATTTACATGCGGTAATGTTCATCTATTACCAAAAACAACTCATTTATGGATATTATTAGGAGGGCCGTGCAGGTCCAGTCTAGTCTACCTTTCGATCCACAAGGATCAGGATCAAATGAATGCGCATTCTCTTTTGTGAAATTTATCAGGATTAAATATGAATTTAATCCATGTTGTTGTTTTTCTTAGTAATTTGAATTCAAGCCTTGTCAACGTGTTTTCCTGTGTAAATTAGGTTATTTCATACTTTGAATTGCAATTACCCATGTCATATTCAATTGACCCCATGTCAAATTATCAAGTTATGAATGAAACCATAATATATTGTTATCCTCCCAAGTTTAACACCTCCCCATTTCAAATTCATGTATCTCAGTCATTCTTTGAAATGTATTTTTGTTTTGGTCTCTGAATTATAACTTTCTATAAATTTTTAAGTGGTGTAATCGTATTTTAGTATCATTTAACACGGGAGGGTTATGAACACCCAATACCTCTGTGTTTACTCATGTTTCAGATTTTCAAGTACTAAGTTAGTTAAATCATTAATTCCATTATCATAGTCAGTTCTGTTATGCTCATGCTGAGCACTATTAGTTATGAGTTTAGTTAACAGTAATCAATACTAGTGACAGTTAAGTTGGGAGTAGGATTAGCATCAAGCGAACCTAGGGATAAAAGCTCACCCGCCAGTAGAGGACTAAGAACTTTAGTAGAAATATCTAAGTTCTAGAACTACATAGCCATCATAGGTTATGATATGTCACCCACCAGTAGAGGACTGACATTCTTTTAAGGGTTACCCGCCAGTAGTGTACTAACACCCTAGTCCTTTGGGACACCAATTTAGTGGATCCACACAGCCAGTGTAAGTACCTATGGTAAGGTACTGATACCCATCAAACTAGGGTTATAGGTTGGATCCTTAACATGACCCAAACCAGGGCCTTCTCATAATGGGCATCCCAAGTTCAACCAGGACTGGAGACTACCCCTATTACCCAACCTAACCTCAAAATACGTATACCCTGAGTTGGATGACTTCTGACTGTATAACAAGGTAGCCTTTATTAAAATTCTAGACTGTGGAATAGGTCTATAACCGTGACTAACCCAAACAAGTCCAACCGTCCAATACCAACCAACAACCATAACCAAAATAATACAAAAACAAGTTTATTTTTATAATACAAAATGATAGAACAATCATAAATTCAGTCAGATGGTATAAGCCCCAATACCAATGCTAATAGTAAGGCTGTCACCAATACCGACACCGCCCATTCTAACCCATAGTATTTCTAAAAAGACTAATAAAAGGAAAAAATAAAATTTGGTTGGGATATGCCCCCAACCATAGCTAAAACCAATATCCATAAAATGACAGAAGTATGTAAAGACAACCATGATATGAAATGGAGCCTTACAAAATATGGAAGCTCACCACTTCAATCCAATAGCTGATCCCGAGTTTGATCGCTAAGCAAGAGTAGTAGAATGGTCGGTCTCTGCATTGCATGGGGATATAGCCACACAAAGATGGGTTAGCGAGTAAATACTAACAATTACTCAAGATAAGGATAAGATCATGACAACCTTTAAAACCAAGTAAATCAACCATATGCATACAAATCCGTACATATACATACATATATATATGTATGTATATATATATATATGTATATAAAACATGCCGGGAAATGGAACCAATTTTAGCATACATTTAAAACCATTAACCTAGGTATGTGTAGCTTAACCGTCCTAGTACCACCCACGGGCTATATAGGTCAAGTGTAACCCCTAACAGGCCCCGATATATGTAGCCGCACAAACTGGAGATACCATAGGAGTAGTGGATTCCCAAGTACCATTCGCTCTCCATGATACATATAAAAAAGTGTAACTTAGGGGATTCCCATGTACCCCATATGGTCATCATGACCAAATCCTCATACCGACAAACATAAGCTTCCAGTGTATGTCTATTGGACTTACACCTTCACGGTTAGCTATCACACCTTGCCATTATTGCCCAATTAAAACCATTACCACATAAATAAGACTACCACTCAATTTGTTATTAACCAAGTCTATAATTAGTGGTATCATCATACCGCCTATAGCTTGCAAGCAATGTCCTTAGCCAACCTTTCAAAGATTAAGGGATTCCCTTGTACCCTTAGGTTTTATTATAAAGTTGACTTGGGAGGGAGTCCCGTGTACCCCACAAGTGTTTTATAAAAAGGTTCACTTGGAGGGCCCACAAGGAATGCTTAATTAACCATAACCATTACTACCAAGACCTTACCATTAAACCATTCCAAACCATTTAAACCATTTATGCTATTTAGGGTTCCATTACCAAGTTATATCATGCAATAGTTCCATTAAGAGTCCAACAATATAGTAAAAATATTCTCATAGGCATTTTATCAAACATGTAGGAGCATAGTGTTTCCAAACAAAAACCAATTACCAATTAACCATTCCTATGAAACCAATTGTACAAGCCTCCATTAAAGTATGTAAGTCCATAGTTAAAACATGGGAAAACCATAACCAAGAATTCATAACCAAAACCCCCAATATATGATTGAAAACCTAAAACCATACAACAATTATGCTATGAAAACAATTCATAAAATATGCCTTTAGTTGGAACTAACAATGAGGGAGAAATATCTAGCCTTTCCTTACCCAAGAGCTTAGAGAGAATTTGAGAGAGTTTTTAAGTGTTTAAGATTAGAATATTACTATAAATGATGTCCCAAGAGAGTTATAAGTTGAGGGGCCTTAAGAGGTTAAGTTGGGAAATGTCCAGATTACCTCCACTTAAATGTATAAAAATCCCACTGGAGGGTATGACGACCCCATACCAGTCGTACCCCATCGTATGAGTGGTACCCATCACTCATACCATAGGCCTATGCTTGGACCCCAATACTGCCCATCGTAAGAACATCCAAGCCAAGTCGTATTGAATCATACGACCTATAACCTTGACCCATACCTACCACAGAATAAAAATCAAAGAGGACTTAGACACTATATACCATGCAAGTGAATGGAGCGGCTCATACCCTATCTTACGGCTCATAGTGTGCCATTCGTACTCAGATTAATGTTAAGTTAACAAGTTTTAGATTAAGTGATGGAAAAACCAAACCTATGAACTGTCACCCATTATAAGACCCGTACCCACCCAATTCGTACCCATACTAGAAACTAATCCAACCCACCAACTAATACTGGTTAACATACGACCAAGACCATACCAACCATACCCCATCTACGACTAGTACCCCCTAGTCGTATGATGTCCAGAAATTAGAAATCTAGGAAATTTTCTAAGGTTCCAAAAATTTGGGGTGTTTCAGTCTCCCACACTAGGATCATTCGTCCTCGAATGATGGGTAGGGTAAGCAAAAACATGAGTCATTGCATTATAAAAAATCAATCTAGCCTTTAGCTAAGTTAGAAAAAAAGATGTGATCAACAACACATACCTTCTGGACGAACTTCCAAAGCAAAAAACAAGTGCAGATACTGAAGTGTCCTCTTTTGCTTCCCAACTAGCCTCTTCCACCTTATAGATCCGCCATACAACATTAACCGAGGCAACATCCTTTGTTCGTAATCGATGAATCTACCAATCTAAGATCTCAATCGAGATCTTTTCATAAGACAGAGAATCTTAAATGCCTAATCCTTCAAAAGGAATAACTAAACAAGGATCACCAAAAAACTTTGTCAACATAGAGACATAAAATACCGAATGAATGGAGCTCAAACTAGAAGGCAATTACAATTCATAAGAAAAATTACCAACCCTGCTCAAAACCACAAAAGGACCAATATACCAGGGACTGAGCTTCCCCTTCTTATGAAACCACATTACTCCGTTCATGGGAGACACCTTTAGGAACGCCGTATCCCCAGACTCAAACTCCAAGTCTCTATGCCTTACATCTACATAGGTCTTTTGGCAACTTTGAGCAACCTTAAGCCAATCTCGAATCACCTTCAACTTTTCCATAGCCTGATGAACCAAGTTTGGACCAAACATAGCCGCCTCACCAACCTCGAACCACCCAATAGGAGACCTACACCTCCTACCATGCAATGCCTCAAAGAAATATTACCTATTATTGTAAGCAAACTCTACATGAGGTAGACATTCAATACAATTACCGCCATAATCAATCACACATGCATGAAGCATATCTTTAAATGTATGAATAGTCCTTTCTGCTTGCCCATCTATCTGCTGGTGATAAACAATACTCAGACTAACCTTAGTACCCAACCCCTTCTAAAATGACTGACAAAAGTGAGATGAAAATTGCATACCACGATCAAAGATAATAGAAATAGGTACCCTTTATAGCTTCACAATCTCATGAAGATACAACCTCAGATAATCCTTCACCAAAAAGTTAGTCCTTACTAGAAAAAAGAGACGAATTTGTCATCCTATCTACAATTACCCAAATTGAATCAAATTGATTTCGAAACTGAGGAAAACCGGTAACGATATCTATATTGATCACCTCCCATTTCCATTTCAAAAAATCCATTCCTTGATATAATCAACCAGGCCGTATGAGCTCAACTTTCACCTTTTAACACACTAAACACTTGGCCACAAAATTAGCCACATCCTTTTTTATACCATTGTACATCTCCTTGAGATTATGATACACTTTCATTGAATTAGGATGAACAATGTAGAGCAATTCATGCACCCCAAATAATATCCTTTGTCCCAAACCATCGACATCACCTTTGGTACAACAAGGTACCATCACCACTGATCTCAAATACCATTAACATTTGCCCACCTATATCACCCTTGTTTTTTTATCAAGATAGGATCTAGCATTTACTTTTTGATCTCTGCACCAAGAGCCGACTGAACCACTTCCTGTACCAATATACCACCATTCTTGGAGTCCAAAAGAAAAACTGTAAGATTAGCCAAGCGATGAATACAATTCACCAACTCCCGCTTCTCCTTTTCCACAAAAGCTAAACTCCTTATGGACAACCTGCTAAGAATATTAGCAATAACATTATCCTAACCTAGATAGTAGTGAAGACTCATGTCATAGTCCTTGAGAAGCTCAAGCCATCTCCTCTGCCTGAGGTTAAACCCCTTCAGAATAAATAAATACTGCAAACTTTTATGATCCAAGAAGATATCTACATGCACTTCATACAAATAGTGTCCAGACCTTCAATGCAACAATCACAACTAACAATTCTAAATTATGAGCAGGATAATTCTTGTCATGCACTTTCAACTGCCTAAAGGTATAAGCAATCACCTTACCATGCTGCATTAAAACATAACTAAGTCCCACCCAGGATGCATCGCAGTAAACGACAAACCCCTTATTGCCCTCAGACAAATTCAAAAATAGAGACAAATTTATCTTCTCTTTCATCTCTTCGAAACTACCTTCAGAGGCATCCAACCAAAAAAACTTTACCATCTTATGAGTCAACTTGGTCAATGAAGCAGTTATCATCAAGAAACTTTCCATAAACCTCCTATAATACCCAGTGAAGCTCCGAATATCGTTTAAAGTTATGGGTCTAGGACACTTCTTAACCACCACCACTTTTTGTGGATCCACCATTGTTCCCCCACTAGAAATAATATAATTAAGAAAAGTAACAACGATCAACCAAAATTCACATTTACATAATTTCCATACAACTGCTGCTCTTTCAATATCTGCAACACCACACGAAGGTAATTGGCATGATCCACCTTGCTCTTAGAATATATCAGGATATCATCGGTGAACCAATGACAAAAAATCCAGAAACTTATGGGATACCCTATTCATCAAATCCATTATAGGTACCACAAAATTAGGCAAAACCAAATGACATCACGAAGAACTCAAAGTTCCTATATCTAGTATGGAAAGTTGTCTTATGGATATTCACCTACCTAATATTAAGCAGATGATACTAAGACCAAAGATCTATCTTGGATAAGAATTTTGCACCTTGCCACTGATCAAACAAGTCATTTATCCTTGGGAGAGGATACTTGTTCTTAACCGTCACCATATTCAACTGCCTATAGTCAATACACATCCAAAAGGAACCATCCTTCTTGCACATGAATAATGTTGGTGCACCCCAAAGGGACACACTAGGATGGATGAAACCCTTATCCAAGATATCCTTATGTTGCTCCTTAAGTTGCCTCAACTCAGTCAGAGCCATTCTATAAAGAGGAATAGTTATTGGACGTGTGTCCGAAGCCAAATATATCCCAAACTTAATCTCCCTATCTCGAGGAACATCAGGAAGATCACCTAGAATAACCTCAGGAAACTCATTCCCCATCGAAATCCAATGCAAAGAAGGACCTTTTCAGTTAAAATATTTAACCTAGACTAGATGATAGAGACACCCCTTGGAGATTAATCTCTGGGCTCTAAGATAGGATATAAACTTCCCATTAGGAGCTAAGGAATCACCCTTCCATTCAATAACCAGTTAGTTCACTAGGGAATGTAAAAATAACCCAATAGGTTTGACAATCTAGTGATGTATAGCACGAATGTAACTAATCCATACCCAGGATAACATTAAAATCCACCATATCTAATTCAAACAAATCCACCAAAGTCTCCTTACTAGCAACAAATACCACATACCTCGTATAGACTCTTTGAGCAACTAGAGAGTCAACTATCCGGGTAGAAATAGAAAAAATATCTGAAATAACCTTGAGATCAAAATCAAAATGCACAACAACAAATGGGGTCACATAAGAGGGAGTAAATCGTGGATTAAGTAAATAATAAACATCCTGAGAAAAAAGTTGTAACGTACGAGCCATGACATCAGTGACGCCTCAGATTCCTATCAAGTAGCAAGAGCATAAAACCTATTCCGACCTATATTGATACCTAAAGCAGAAATAGATGTAGAAGCAATAATACCCTTCAGCGTAGCAGTAGATGAAGAGGCAACCGAAACCTTATTTGCTCCTAAAGAAACCTTACCAACCAGACAGTTTCTAAGCATATGGATGGCTAACTATATTTAAAACACCTGTCCCTTCTCTCATCATAGTAACCCCTATTCAACCGACTGTAGAACCTTTTAAGAGGACACAATAAAGCCGTCTGTGCCTTACTTTCCTAAGATTAGGAACCCTATTCCCTAAAGCTGTTGCCACCATAATTATGTCTATCACCCAATTGATTCAGGTAAGGAGTACTAGATATGGAGAAGGAATCAAAATTCCCCTACTTCTTTGGCCACTTACCATCATTAGGAAAACTTTGTTATTGACCACTACTTTGATAAAAAAAACCTCTTACCTTTCCATTCACCTATCTCAACTTGTTTCTTTTCTTATCTACCTATTGAATATAAACAACTAACCTATATATATCCATGTCCCCAATCAGTAATGCAGTCTTGATTTCAAGGATCAAATCCTGAGACAGTCTCAATGCAAACTTTCTTATCCAAGCATTTTCATCAGTTACTATTTCTTGAGCATACCTTGACAACTGGTAAAATTTCAAGGCATACTCCTTGATAAATATCTTTCCCTATTTCAGATTAATAAATTCCTCCACTTTTGCTTCCCTCAGATCTTGAGGAAAGAGTAGTTTAGAAATACATTGGAGAAAGTCTCCCATAAGGATGATTTTATAACATCACCCCTTGCCCTATCCTATTTCTCATACCATTGGTATGCTATATCTTTGAGCTAATAAGAAGCAAACTCAAGCCCTTCAATATTCATGGCAGCATAATCTAAGAAATCTTTTCCATCTTATCCAAAAACCCTAAGGATCATACTCTACCTTAATGCTAGTAAAGGTTAGAGAACTCATCTTCATGAATTGGCCAACCCTTGTGGCCTCAAACAATGCAATACTATATGCACCGCGCTTAGACTAAGAAACTACTAACTGAGAAATTATATGAATTGACTGACAAAACTTAAAATTCATTACTTAAGCTTGAGGAACACTAGAAGGAACCATTAGAACTCTAGAATATCAGGGACAGGAACCTAGACCGAGTATGGATCCCCTGAGTAGAGCGTGTCCCATCAATATTCTCCCTAGTTGGGATAGAGGAGTTTTTGTGAACTTCATATCATTAAGGAATGATTTGAGAAGTGATTCAACAGAATTAGAGAAGATTCTAGAACTTAGAATCTAAGCTTGAAAATAGAACACAAAGAAGAGAAACATTTCCTAAAGCCTTGTAGCCTCTCCCTTATAAGTGTGGCGCACTACACACCTTTAAAAGAGACTCTACTTGACATGTTTTTGTGGATTACCTATTGACTATGAACCTAAAGATCTAATACCAACTTTACATGACCCAAACCAAGGCCTTGTCATAATGGACATCCCAAGTCAAACTAGGATCGGAGAATACCCCTGTTACCCAACGTAATGTCAAAATACATATACCTTGAGTCGGATGAATTCCGATAGTATAACAAGGAAGCATTTGTTACAATTCAAGACACTGGGATAGGTCTATAACCATGAAAAAACAAAAAAAGGTCCAACCTTCTAATACAAAGCAACAACAATAACCAAACAAATAAAAAATAAGTTCCTGCTCATAACATAACATAAAAGGATGGAACAATCATAAATTCAGTCAAATGGTGTTAGAACCAATACCAATGCCAAAATTAAGGTGGACACAAATACAGACACTGCCCATTCCATCCCATAGTAGTTCCAGAAAGACACTAACTAAAAGGAAAAACAATATTTGGTTTGGACATGCCCCCAACTATAGCCAAATCCAATATCCATAAAATGACGAAAAGTATGTAAAGACATCCATGATATAAAATAAAGGCTTCTAGAATATAGAAGCTCACAACTTTAATCCCATAGCTGATCCTGAATCTGATCACTAAGTAGGAGTAATCGCGTGAGTATACATATGCCCGAAGATGGGTTAGCGGGTAAACAATAACAAGTACTCAAGATAAGAATAAAATAATGCAAACCATTAAAACCTAGTAAACCAACCATATGCATACAAATCCATATCTATCTATCTATCTATCTATCTATATATGTAGATATATATGTATATGTATATATATAAAAATCATGTTAGGAAAGAAAATTTGGTTTACCATGCATTTAAAATCATTAACCTGGGTATGTGTAGCTTAACCATCCTAGTACCACCCACAGGAAATATGGGTCAAGTGTTACCCCCTGATCGAGCCTCGATTTGTGTAACCACATGAATCGAAGATACCATAGGAGTAGGGGATTCCCAAGTATCCTTCGCGCTCTATGATGCATATATACAAATGTAACTTAGGGGATTGCCATGTACCCCATATGGTCATCATGACCAAATTCTCATGGCGGAAAACATGAGTTTCTAGTGTACGTCCATTGGACTAACACCTTCATTGCTAATAATTACACCCCACCATTATTACCCAATTAAAACCATTACCACATAACCAAGACAACCATTCCATTTGTTATTAACTAAGTATATAAATAGTGGTATCTTCATACCAACTATAGCTTGCAAGCAATGTCTTTAGCCAACCTTTCAAATATTAAGGTATTTCTTTGTACCCATAGGTTTCATTATCATGTTGACTCGGGGGAGTCTCGTGTACCCCACAAGTGGTTTATAATTAGGTCCACTTTGGGGATTTCCTCGTACCCCACAAGGAATGTTTAATTAACTATAATCATCACCACCAAGACCTTACCATTTAACCATTCCAAACCATTTAAACAATTTATGCCATTTAAGGTTCCATTACCAAGTTATAACATGCAATAGTTCCATTAAAAGTTTAATAATATAGTAAGAGTATTCTCATAGGAACTTTATCAAACATGTCGGGGTATAGTGATTCCAACACCAAAACCAATTACCAATTAACCATTTCCATGCAACCAATTGTCCAAGACACGATTAAAGTATGTACATCCATAATTAAAACATGGTAAAACCATAACCAAGCATTTAAAATCAAAATCCCCAACATATAATTTAAAACCCAAAACCATAAAACAATTATGCCATGAAAATAATTCATAAAATATGCCTTTAGTTGGAACTAACCATGAGGGAGAAGTATCTTGCCTTAGATTATGAAGACGAAAGAGAGAAATCACCCGTACAAGCCGATCCTCTAGATAAAGTCCTAGCCTTTCTTAAACCAAGAGCCTTCCATAGAATTTGAGAGTTTCTAAGTGTTTATGATTAGAATATTAGGGTAAATGATGTAACCAGAGAGTTATATTTCATGGGGCCTTAAGAGGTTAAGTAGGGAAATTTATAGATTACCCCTACTTAAATTTTTAAAAATCCCGCAGGAGGGTATAACCACCCCATACCAGTCGTATCCTACCATACGAGTGGTACCCATCACTCATACCCTAGGACTCCCTTTGGACCGTAACATTGCACAATATGCAACCATATAAGACGACCTGTACCCTCGACTCGTACCTGCCATAAAATGGAAATCAAAGAGGATTTGGACACTTTTCACCATACAAGTGCATGGTATGACTCATACCCAATATTGCGGCTCATGGTGATCCATTCGTACTCAGATCCAAGTTAAGTTACCAAATTTCAGATTGAGTGATAGAAAAACTAAACAATACGAATCATCACCCACCATATGACTCGTACCCACCCAAGTTGTACCCACACTAAAAACCAATCAAACCCACCAGCCAATATTGGTTAACATACGACCAAGACTATACAAATGGTACCCCATCATATAACTAATACCCCCTAGTCATATGATGTCCAAAGAATAAAAATCTATGAAATTTTCTATAGTTCTAAAAACCCAGGGTGTTTTAACCCTGATTAGCTCAGATTAGGGCATGTCAGTTACATAATAACTCCCACAGTTTTAGTTTAGTTTAGTATTCAGATTATATCAGCTCAGGTTTCCATGACGAAGGATTCTGTTTATTAGTTATTCAGTCAGTTAGTTTAATAGATTATTTTAGTACATCCTTTACTTGGTCATGCATTCTTATTTTTACTTATTCATGCATTCGTGTTTATTTTTGTAATGTATGTCCAGTTATTCCTTACCTTACGTATGAGTACATTCAAAGTATTGATCACATACTCTTCTTTTATGCTATGTTGTCTTACAATATAGTTTTGGATGAATAGTACCTTAATTATTCTTAGACAACTCAATACCTCTCAACAACAGTAGTGGTGAGTCCTTATTCAATGAGGACCAAATGTTTTCTTAATTTATTTTTAATACTTTCTATATCTTAGATAATTTGAGTTAGTTGGGGATTTGTCCCATCAACTCCTTATGTTTTAGAGGCTTTTAGACTGCAGTCTAGTTTTTTAGTCTATTCAATTATTTCAGAAATATTGGTTTATATTTTAGTGCTATATCATATCATATCAGAACTTTATCCATTTATCTTCCACGTATGATGTTTCAATTTTATTTTATTCAGTTCTCACAATATGTACCAGATCATGGGTTAGCTTGGGGTCACTTGTAGCCTTAAGTACCATGTCGTGACTAGAGGGAAGCCTCAAGTCATGACAAAACTTTATTTTAGAGCCTAAAGTTTTAAAGTGTCCTAGGGTGTCTTAAATCCATATTGAGTAGATTCTTATGCATGTGTGTTAAGAGAACCATACTTATGGGCATGAGGCTATGAGAAGTTTTTTGGTAAGTTTCCCTTCTTTCATTCATGACGTGCAAAAGAGCATTAGCTCTATTAAATTCCCTTTTTATAACTAATCCACTATTTCATTTACAGAAAATGCCTCTAAGAAGAAATAATGTAATAAGGAATGGATATCATCCTGCACTACCACCTATTTAGGAAGATCCCATGTATGACCTTGTTTTCCATACTAAGCTCAAGGCCACCTTCATAGCCTTGTCTCAATTTACAGCTACCCAAAATAGCTAGTAGGCTATTGCTCCAATCAATCCATTATTAAATATGACTATATCCATGATTCGATACGTTACTTGGATGAATA
This sequence comes from Capsicum annuum, assembly GCF_002878395.1. Classification (NCBI taxonomy): domain Eukaryota; kingdom Viridiplantae; phylum Streptophyta; class Magnoliopsida; order Solanales; family Solanaceae; genus Capsicum; species Capsicum annuum. The sequence continues at coordinate 80,558,982 of NC_061122.1, forward strand.
CCCTTTTGTTTTCTAGATCAAGTTTGAGGAGGATCTGCAGAAGTTTTTGGAAGAGATGCAAAAAGTTACAGGTATCATGGGTGTCACTTTGAGTGAGTGCAGACTTAGCTTCTTACTAGTTGTAGGGAGTAGCTCATACTTAGTTTATGTAGTGGAAGAAGGACCGGTGTGATAAGGCAGGGCTTATAGAGTAGGAGAAGTCTGCCATGACCTTTATAGATAGGTTTATCCCACTGAGTATAGCGAGAATAAGGTACAAGAGTTCATAAATCTTAATTAGGGTAACCAGAGTGTGTGGGAATACTCACTTAAGTTTACTCAGTTGGTAAGATATTCTTCAACTATGGTTCCCGACTCCAGGTTTAAGATAAGCAAGTTTGTGTCTGGTGTGTCTGATAGTGTAGTAAAGGAGTGTAGGACAACCATGTTAATTTAGGAGATGGGCCTTTCTAGGCTGATAGTTCATGCTTAGCCAATTGAGAAGGAGAAGATCAAGGAAAAGAAAAGCTAGAATAAGAGGCCTAGAATAAGTAGATTTAACTTTTCTCAGTCAATGTTTGAAGGCGAGAACCATTCTCAGTTCTACCAAAAAATTTTACCTCCTGCCAATCTTTAACTAGTACACCAGTGCCTTAGTTTAGGAAGGACAGTCAGGATAGAGCGACATGTTCTAAGTCTCAATGTAGTATGAATAGTAGTTCCACTAATCTTCTTTACTGGAAGTGTGGTAAAAATCATCAAGGTAAATGCAAAGGGGGTAGTGATATATGTTTTGGATTTAACAACTATGACATAGAATCATGGATTTTTTAGTGGTTGTTCAGAGTAGAAAGGATTTGTTTCAATAGGGCCAGTCCAACTTTTCATCAGCTTCAAAAGGTCACCCAACTCAGCAGGGTGCCACATCAAGTACCACCAGTAGGTATCGTCAGAACCACCTTTATGCTTACCAAACTTGAAATAATCAGGAGAATTTTGCTGATTAGTTATGAGTACGTTTCAAGTCTTCCATATTTATATTTATGCATTGATAGACCCTAAAGCTTTACTTTATTTTATAAGTCCTTATATAGCTTTGGACTTTACTGTTAGTATCGAAACACTAGTAGAGCCTTTCTTAGTTTCTTCCCTAGTTGGTAAGTCTATTGTAGTTAGATGGGTTTATAGAAATTACCCGATTATATTTTCTAAGAAAGTTACTTTAGTTGATTTGGTGGAGTTAGAGATGAATGATTTTGATGTCATTCTCAGCATGGATTGGATCTGCTCATGCTATAACTCAATTGATTGTAGAAATAAAATTGCTCTATTCCAGTTTCCTAATGAAATAGTTATTGAATTGAGGGGTAGTGCTTTTGTGCTTAAGGGTCAATTTGCCTCCTATCTTAAGTCTAAAAATATAATATCAAAGGGATGTATATACCATCTCATTTGTGTCAAGGACTCAAATTTTGAAACTTTGAGTCTTGAGTTGGTTCTAGTGTTGAATGAATTTATAGATGTGTTTTCTGAAGATCTTCCTGGAGTTCCTCACGAAATGGAAATTAATTTTAGAATATATCTCCTGCTAGGTATCCAGCCTATCTCTATTCCACATTACATAATGGCTCCAACTGAGCTTAAGGAATTTAAGAAATAGTTGAAGATCTTTTAGATAAGGGTTTCATCCCTCCTAGTATTTCCCCATTGGGTGCTCCAGTTCTTTTCATGTGCAAGAAAGATGGTTTTCTCAGAATATGCAATGACTACCATTAATTGAACGTAGTTACAATTAAGAATACTTATCCTCTCCCTAGAATTGATTACATATTCAGCCAACTTTAGGGTGCAAGCTATTTCTCTAAGATAGACCTTAGATCTGGCTATCATCAGCTTAGAGTTAGAGAATGTGACACTCAAAAGACAACCTTCAGGACTTGGTATGGTCACTTTGAATTCCTAGTTATGTCTTTTGGACTAACGAATGCCCCTACAACTTTTATGTATTTGATGAACAGGTTGTTCAAGCAGTACTTGGACATGTTAGTCATAGTCTTCACTAATGACACTCTTATCTATTCCCATAGTGAGAGTGATTATGAAGACCATTTAAGGTTGTATTGTAGATCCTTAAGGATCGCTAGTTTTTTGCTAAGTTCAATAAGTAAAAATTCTTGTTGAGATCAATAGATTTCCTTGGTCACATTATTTTTGGTGATAACATTCAAGTTGATCTTTAATAGACCTAAGTAGTAAGATACTGGCCTAGACCCATCTCTTCATCAGATATTAGAAATTTATTTTGTTTAGATGGTTACAATAGATGGTTTTTTGAAGGATTTTCTTTTATTTCTTCTCTTATGTCTCACATAACCCAAAAGAAAGTTAAATTTTAGTGGTCAGATTTCTACGAGAAGAGTTTTCAAGAGATAATGACTCGACTAATATCCGCTCTAGTCTTGACTTTGCCAGATGGAATAGATGGGTTTATGGTATACTATAATTCTTCTAGAGTTGGTCTTGGGTATGTGTTAATGCAGTGATGTAAGGTCATAGCCTATGACTTTAGACATATTAAACTCCATGAGAAAAATTACCAAACCTAAGACCTTGAGTTGGTAGGAGTTTTCTTTTCCTTAAAGATTTAGAGAAATTACCTTTATGGGGTTCATGGTTATGTGTTCATGGATAATAATTGTTATTGTATGTGTTCACACTGAAAGAACTTAATCTTCATCATAGAAGCTAGCTTGAATTGTTAAAAGACAGTGATATAAGTGTGTTGATCGGTAAGGCCAATGTAGTGGTTGATTCCCTTAGTAGATTATCTATGAAAAGTGTTGCACATGTTGAGAAAGATAAGAAGGAGGTGTTTGTTGAAGTACATCTGTTTGCTAGGTTAGGTGTTCAGTTGGTTGATTTAGCTAAAGGTAGTTTATGGGTTCAGAATGGTTCGGAATCCTCATTGGTAGAAAAGTAAAAGAAAAGAAAGACAGGGGTATTATTTTTGTCAAGTTAAAGGAGATAGTCAGGGATTAGAAGGTTGAGGTATTCTCCCAAGTGAGGATAGTGTATTTCATTATCAAGGAAGACTATGTATTTCTTGTGTTGACAGTCTAAGGTAGTGAATTTTAGCTGAGGTACATGGTATGTGATATTCTATTCACCAAGGAGCCACTAAGATGTACCGTGATTTGTGGGAAATCAATGGTGGAGTGGTATGAAAAAATAATATTACAGAGTTTGTGGCTAAGTGTGAGGATTATCAGTAGGTTAAGGTTGGCCATGAAGGCCTAGTGGTATACTTTAGGAGTATAGAATACCCCCTGGAAGTGGGAAGTAATGAATATGGATTTTGTGATAGGGTTTCCTCAAATGCATTGTCATCATGATTTTATATGGGTCATTATAGACCGAATGGCCAAGTAAGATCATTTCTTGCCAGTTCATACTTTATGCTCAACTGATGTTAGGCCCTATCTCAGGAGTTGGAAAAGTTGCTAGAAATCCATTGACCATTATTTTAGATAGAGTTAATCAGGTTACCTCTCTTTTTTGGAAGGCTTTCTAGAAGGGTCTTGGTACCTAAGTGCATCTCAGTTGGCTATTTTATCCTTCGAACTATGGTTAGGCAGAGGAGACCATTCAGACCTTAGAGGACATATTGAGGGCTTTTGTTACTGACTTCAAGGGTAGTTGGGATGACCATTTACCTTTGATTGAGTTTGCCTACAATAATAACTATCACTCTTGTATTTATATGGCTCTATTTGAGGCTCTCTATGGGAGAAGATATGGATCTTTCATTATTTGGTTTTAAGTAGGTGAGGTTGCTTTGATAGGGACAAATTTAGTTTTTGAGGTGATGGAGGAAGTTTGATTGATTTAAAAGAGGCTAAAGATAGCCTAGAGTTGTCAGAAATATTATGAAGATATAAGGAAAAGAGATCTTGAATTTGATGTTGACGACTTGGTTTATTTGAAAATATCACCTAAGAAAGGGGTGAAGAGATTTGGAAAATAGGGGAAGCTCGGTCCTCGCTATATTAGTCCATACAGGATTTTGAGCCTTTATGGGAAGGTAGCATATGATTTATAGTTGCATGTTGATTTGGCATCAGTGCATCTGGTGTTTCATGTCACCTTGCTAATGAAATATATTGGTGACTCAAATTCTATTGTTCCTTTAGATAGTGTGGATGTGAAAGTGTCTCATATGAAAAAGTCCCAGTTGAGCTCCTTGACCTTCAGATTCGTTAGTTGAGGAACAAAGAAGTTCCCTTGGTTAAGGTTCAATGGCAAAATTAGTTCGTTAAGGGAGTTACTTGGGAAGAAGAAACAGATATATGAGCTAAGTATCCCCATATTTTCTTTATGAATTCAGATCTAGCGTAAAGTAATGTTTTTTCTTAAGTGATTCTCTCATTTTCTATTTCTTCTATCTAACCATCCTCTTGTCATTGCATGTATTCATGAATTCAGTTCAGTCCATGTATCATGTTTTAGACTTAGTTATTTAATTCAGATTCAGTTCTAAGTATGAAGTGTACAATCTCTTATATCCATTAGAATTGCATGTAGATTTGAAATCAGTGCTTCTCCTATTTCATGTCTCCTTGCTAATGAAATGTATTGATGATTCAGATTCTGTTGTTCCTTTAGACAGTGTGGATGTCAAAGATGTTCTCTCATACTAAGAAGTCCCAATTGAGATCCTTGATCATCATATTTGTAGGCTGGGGAATAAAGAAGTTCCCTTGGTTAAGATTATATGGTGAAATCAGTCCGTTGAGGGATCAACATGGGAAGAAGAAACAAATATGTGAGTTAAGTATCCCCATCGTTTCTTAGCGTGAGTTAATGTTTTCCTTAAGTGATTCTCTCATTTTATATTTCAGCTATATAAATATCCTCTTGTCGTTGTATGCATTTATGAATTCAGTTCAGTCCATGTATTATGTTTTAGACTTAGTTATTTAATCATGATTCAACTTCTAAGTATTAAGTGTATGATCTCAGTATTCTTAGTATCTCATCTTAACGAGTTTCATTCAAGTATGAATGATCCCAAATGGGAGATATTGTAATACCTCATAAGATCTTAGGATCGCTTCCAACTCCTAGTGGTATGTTTAAGGGGTCCAAGGGATGAATTTTACACCGAGTATAGTGGACTTAGTTATTTATACCTTAAGATTTCAAGGAATTTATTTGGGGACTTCCGAAATCCAAATCGTTGATTTTTGAGTTGAAACATGTTTAGGGATGTTAAAAGGGTATCCTGAAAGAGTTTTGGAATTTTCAAATGTGGTTTGGGGTAATTACAGATCCCATAGGCAGTAAGCCTCTATAATATAGTCATGCCACAAAGGTTAGTCTCCATGATAACCTCCATGACATGGAGGTAGGACCTCCGCGGTAAGGTTTGTGATACACATGTTAGCCTCCGTGATAACCTCCGTGCCACAGAGGTTATGTTTTCTAAGAAATTTCACTAAGTTAATGAGGGGAATTTTAGTATTTCCCCTCATCACAAAAGACCAAATCCACGATTTATAACACAAAAGGGCATCAATTTCCCCATTCTTTACCAGTTATTATACGAAAACTTATTCCCCTTTTACCCAAGAACATAATTTCAAGTGTCACCCCAAGAATTCTAGCATTCAAACTCCAATTTAAAGTTTTTCTACAAGAATTCAACCAATTGAGGTGTGTGGGGTATTCGTTAATGGGTTTTTTCCAATGATTGAGTCGAAATCCCTTTTTGGTTCAACTATGAATTTTATCCTCTTTTGTGAAATTTATCCATGCTAAATATGAATTTAATCCATGTTGTTTTAGAAATTTAAATTCAAGCCATGTCAAAATGTTTTCCTATGTAAATTAGGTTATTTCATACTTTGAATTGCAATTACCTATATCATTTTCAATTGATCCCATGTCAAATAATCAAGTTATGAATTAAACCATGTGAAATTGTTATTCTCACAAGTTTAACACCTCCCCATATTCAAATTCATGTAGCTCAGTCATTCATTGAAATGTATTGTATTTTGGGTCTCTAAATTATGTCTTTCTACCAATGTTTTAAGTGTTATTATCGTATTTCAGTATATTAAGTGTTGGAAGGTTATGAACACACAATACCTATGTGTTTACTTATGTTTTAGTTTTTCAAGTACTAAGATAGTCAAATCATAAATTCCATTATCATACTCAGTTGTGTAATGATTATGTTGAGCACTATCAGTTATGAGTTCAGTTAACAGTAATCAATACCAGTGTCTGTTCAGTTGGGAGTAGGATTTAGCACTGAGTGAACCTAGTGATAAAGGATCACCCACTGGTAGAGTATTGGGACCTTTAGTAGCAATCCCTAAGTTCTAGAACTACGTACACTGCATAGGTTATGAGATGTTACCTACTGGTATAGGAATGCCATTCTTTTAAGGGTCACCAGCCAATAGAGGAATGACGCCATTATCCTTTGGGACATCAATTTAGTCGATCCATAAGTCAATATTAGTATTCGTACCAAGGTACTGACACCCTCTTCCAATTGGGTTATAGGTTGGACCCTTATTAGATCAAACTGGGTCATGTCGGTTATGTGATAACTCCTACAGTTTTATTTCAGTTCAGTATTCGAATTGTATCATCTTAGGTTTGCATGACTAAGTATTCAGTTTACCAGCTATTCAGTCAGTCAATTTTATAAATTATTTCAGTTCATACTTTACTTGGTCTTGGATTCTCATTTTTATATGTTCATGCATCCATGTTTAGCTTCCTTATATATGTCTAGTTAGTCCTTACCTCACATACCAGTACATTCAAAGTACTAATTGCATACTCTTGTTTTGAGATATGTTGTCTTATAACATAGGTACAGATGCAAGGTCCCCTGATTATTCTTAGACAGCTCAATACCTCTCAGCCACATTAGTGGTGAGTCCTCATTCATTAAGGACAATATGTTTTCTTTAGTTATTTTCAATACTTTCTATATCTCAGATAGTCAGAGTTAGTTGGGGGTTTGTCCTATCAACTTCTTATGTTTTAAAGTCTTTCAAACAAGCAGCGTAATCTTTAGTCTACTCAGTTATTTCAGACATGTTGGTTTAGATTTCAATATTATATTATATTAGAAAATTATCAGTTTATCTTCCGCTCATGATGTTTCCATATTATTTTATTTAGTGCTCACAGCATGTACTAGATCATGGGTTATCTTGGAATCACTTATTGCCTTAAGCACTGTGTCGTGACTAGGGGTAGCATCGGTCGTGACCATCACCCCCTCATAAAATAACCAAAAATAAAAATCAAGGTGTGGGTGAAGTGTGCTTCTACTAGACACCAATAAAAACTGAAAATAACTAAAAATAAAATCTTTTTGTAACTTTTCAAATTTAGTCAAAAACTAGAAAATAACTAAGAATGGAAGTCCTATAGAAGCGCTTCACCTTAAAGAATCAGAAGATTCCCTACCCCAAACTTAAAATTACACTCTGTCCCTAAAGTAAAAATTAGAAGTAAGGATTGAACTACTTCTTTTAGCCTCCAGCCTAGCTAGTCGCATCCAAATTATCAAAGAGGTCCGAAGGACCCTATACTCAGTCTTTGTTGTGCTCTTTAGCTTGGATTTCTTGTAATAAAACTTCCCTTTATCCCATGACTCAAACATAAATAAAAAGAAAGGTGATACTAAATAAAACTAAGAAAATAAAATACCTACCTTAAGTTGGGATTCCCCGGAAGCAATGCCTAGTTTATTATCGCGGCATGGTTCACACCATTCTCAACCATATTTTTACATCCTGTTCCTCTTACTCGAACCCCATATTCTTATTCGTTTTGAACTCTTGAGTGCATACTCTCAAGGTCTGTAGCTTTCTCCATACTTGCCTTTTGCAAGCTCCTTTTTTATGTCTCTTAATCTCAGGCTTAATTTAGAATTGGGCAACTCAATGTGAGAGGTCCGAAGAGGTCATTGGAAGGTTTCACTCCACCACCTCATAGTTATCCACTTTCATAGATGCGATCATGTACAAATCCTTGCAGTGTGAGCTAACTGTCTTCTACACTTCGTGTCACAACCTAAAATTCAAAGGTTGGGATGGTACGTGTTGCGGAAAATCATGGCAAGTAAGCATATCATCCAAACTGGTATAAAATGAGTAAATAATGCCAAAACCTAAGGCAAGGCTTCTAAAATGAATCCAAACCACACATATACCATAATAGCAGAAAAATACATAAGAAAGATGCCATAAATCTCCCAAAATATGGTGTCATAGTGTAAGAACCAACTAAGTACATCTCGAAATAAAAATATACAAACTGATAGTCCAAAAAGGAACATAATTTGTCTCTAAACACAAAAAAAGATGTGAACTAGTAAGCAGAGGTAGTAGATCAAATATTGAAGCACAGACCAACCGATACCTCAAAAATACTCACAGCACCATCCGAATTAGCTACCATGTAGTGCACTCGTACCTGGATCTACACTGAAATGATGAAATAGAAATGAGTATTGTCCACTTGTACTCTGTAGGTATCATAGGTCGACTGAGAAAAGTATAAAATAATAGATATAAAAGACACACAATGGGCACATCAACTACTGATGTGCTGTGTTTTCAAGGAAAATTCTATGCGTAAAACTGTGAAATTATGCATTGACTTGGGATATTTTATCGGATATGATATGTGTTTTGTATGTAATACAGGTAAATTAGGTAGGAAGTGGCTTGCCATTAAAAATGGAAGAAAAAACTCTGAATATGTTGAAGTTGTGGTCAACGTACGAGTCACTAAGTTACCTTATGACTCAAAGCCAAGCTCATAAGGATAATAGTGACAAAAGCTTAGTTGAGGAACTAAGTAAATATTGACCACGACTAATAAGGAGTGACCGTGATTTATGGTGTGCAAGCGTAATGACAATAGTTAGAAATGCTGAAGTCCAGGCGGAAAATTATGCAGGACGATAAGTCGTAAGGTCAGACTACGACTCATTGTAAGAATTCGTACTGTGACGAGTATCTAAAGCCCGAATATTGATGCTCTAATGGATACGAGTGAAGACCACGAGTCGTAATGTATGACTACGACTCATAACGAGAAGTCATAAAAACAACAGATTCATTTTCTTTGAAAGAGAAAAGCTATTGGAGTGCCTACAATAAGAAGCATACGACTCGTACGGAGAGCATATGAGTCATAATCGTTGAAGCCAAAAAAGAGCTATGAGATCAAGCAACGAGTCATAAGCAGACCTAACAACTCATTACTAGAGTCGTGACCACTGCTGACTTAATTTTCCTATTCCATTATAATTAGGATTTCTTTACTATTTTGAGATACTATAAATACCCTATGGTTATTCCATTATTATTTTACGCACTTTTAATACTTTTGAATATACTTTGAGTTCTTGATTTTGTCCATGTGGTCTTGGTTTCGTATTCAATTGGAGATTTTTTATTTTACTCTTTCATTTTTGTTCAATTAATTACATGTCTTTTTCATTGATTTTCATGAATTGAGCAGCTAATTTCCTTGACTTGGGTTGTGGGACCCCTGGCATATTGACTACGTAAGGGAAGTGGGAGATTAATATTTTTGTTGTGGATGCATGTATCTTGATTTTCTTTATATTAATTGTATCCCAAGCTACTCTAGAAGATTGGGAATTCCTTGTATTCTATATCATCCTCACAAACAAGTTTGATATTGAGAAAAGAAGATTATGATAGTAATTTAAGGCTATCAACCCTCATCTAATAAACTTGAGACCCATAAGGTATAGTTGTACTGGGGTCAAAGACAAGGGATAGTAAGGCGACGCCCTGAGACTTAAAGGGTGACGGATGAGATTTATCAATGCGTTCACAAGGTGATTGATAATACATAACTTGTCAGTCTTTGCATGCATAGCAATAGGATAGATGAATTGAACCTGAGACTCTTACAGATTTAGAAGTTAGGGGGGACAGAGTCCTAGTGTTCGTCTTCTATTGTTTACAATCTCAAGCACTCAAGTTCGGTTATGTGTTATTGTGGTTTCAAATTCCCTATATTTAATTTTCAGCACTGCCCATGATTTCGTCAAGTTCAACACATTATTCCAAGCATTCCATGTGGGTTAAACCCCAACCTAGTTTGGGTAACTATACTTGCGTCAACAACCACAGATTTCTTTGGAGGTTAGTTTTGGGTGACATCAATTTTTAGCGTCGTTGCCACGGAAAAGAATCAAGGCATCAGAAAATGTCACAAATGATAGCCCACACTGTCTCCACTATAGCTCTACAATATAAATACATACCAAAATACAAGTGCAAGAAAGATAAATAGATAGATATCACATCAAGAATGAGAATACAACACAAAATGTGCACAACATATAAAATGCAATGAAGATGATGATGATGTGATGTACGAGGTTGTCATATAACCTCAATATTCACCTACCAAGTTTTGCTTCCATAGTAGGACCCATGGGGAGGCGGGGGGGTCATCAACCCATATACTATTTTATATCCAATACCAATTCAATATCACAACTTCTCTCCGGCACATACATCGACAAAAGCTTTTAAAAGTGTCATATTTTCTATCAGAAAAAGGCAGTATTTATAGTATTTCCACGATGGTACCAATATTTCATTAATGATTTGATATGAGGATGTAATGATCACAATCAACCAGAATGAGAATTTCCAAATCCAACCAATATACCAATCATGTGAGAAAAAATCACCGAATATGCCGACAATTTATGATCCAATATAATCAATATGCCAATAGAGTAAAATAGACAAAGATATGCAATTGATACCATATAATAAATAAATTCCAATTTAGGCTTTTCACCAGAAAAGATACAACCAATATACATAAACATGGGCAACAACATCATATAAGACCCCACGCAGTCACACAGAGCAAATAATGCCTCAAATCACAAAATAAAACCAACCTAGGCCCTTACATGGGCACAAAAAAACAATAAATCCATTTCCATTATTAGTTCCCATACCCATAACATGTTTGTAAACAAATATTAACTACCAATCTAGTTTGAAAAAAGTTAAGCCATAACCTAGTTCAAATGTTGAAAACTAGTCCGGAAAGCACTCAACATAGAGCTTTCTCCCTACGAATAGATCTGGAATCAACTAAAACATACAAATATAGAATCTATGCATTAAAAGAAAGCAAACGATACCCATATTGCCCATTCCTGGGTTAGGGTCAAAACAGACCCTCGAAAAGGATTTTTGAAAAGGAAGGGTAAAACCAAAACTTTTGTCCAAAAATATATTACCCATGATTAAAGGAAGCCATAGAAGAAAACCTAAGTTAAATAGGTTGAAATTGGGATTTAAATTGAAGAATTACTCATTTAGGCCTTCTGAGCCAAAATCCCACAAATTTCACATTTGAATTCAAGTTTTAACAAGATATAAATGAAAAGAATCAAAGAAAAATGATTGAAAGATAAATTTGGAGCCTACTTGAGCTTTAAAATGGAAGAAATCATCCAAAAACTCAAAACCCCAAGTTTCAAGTGTAAAAAAGGTGAAAATTTTAAAACAGAGGGGCATATAACCCACCCAGACATCGCTTAAGCGAACACCAGAATACTTATATGGTTGTAGCTTAAGCAACCAGGTGTGGCCTTTGCGATACCTACGTGGAATGCGAATGTCACGAAAGTGACCTAACTTTTGCTCAAGCGACACTTGCTTACACAATGGGGGAGTCATTTAAGCAATACCCCAGGTGGTTGTTAGGTCTCTTAAGTTACCAAAATATTGATTAAGCAGATGCACCAGCTAAGTGCTGCATCAGTTGGAGACTTGGAGAATTCTTATTCTCTGTGAACCCCTCAAGATTCATCCAAAATCTTGAGAATACAAACAAACTATGCTACTAGACTAAATTTGGCGCTTCAGACTCAAAGGTCATATCATAATTTTGAAATTGTTGTTGTATAAAAAGTTGACCCTCGTAACCCAATTTTACAACTTCGAATCTAAGGGTCAGAATGAGATGTAAAAGCCTTAAAATCACAACAACCATGATACCAACCTAAAATCAACATTTTGAATCTACTGGCATAGTCAATTTTTCTATCCAATGTACAGATCAGTAAATGTCTATCAAAGTCAACTTATACGCTTTTTAACCACCAAAGACCATAAACTCACACAAACCATCTCAAAATACATTAGAAACTGTGTCAATCATCCCGCACCCTAAAAATACCACATAGAAACTACAGAGTAAGGTAAAATGGTCAAATCACATAAAAATGAACACTTCACAAAATCACCAAAAATTAAGTAATTACATTATCCACCACTTAAAATCTAGTTCGTCTTTAAACTAAAGGCAAGGGAAATACTCGAATGAGAGAAAAATTGAGGATAACTACCACACATATCAAACTCATACTCCTACGTAGCCTCATCTACAGGTCGATGTCTCTACTGGACCTTAACCACAGGATTAACTCTAAAATGTAACCGCCTAACATCCTTGCCTAGAATAGAGATTGGCTCCTTAACAAATGACAACCTCTCATCTAAATAGACTAAATCCCAACGAATGACATGCGACTCGTCCGAAATATAATGCTTAGGCATGGAAACATGAAAAACTGGATAAATAGTTGAAAAATCTAGGGGCAATGCTAACTCATAAGATACATCTTCAATAACATGAAGAATCTTAAAAGGTTTAATAAACCTAGGTCTAAGCTTTTCCCTCTTCCTAAACCTTATCATGCACTTCATGGGTGACACACAAAGGAAAACTTAATCTCCACTATTAAATATCAAGGCACAAAGTCAATGATCTACATAGCATTTTTGCCTACACCGAGCAACTCAAAGTCTATCCTGAATGATCTGAACTCTACATTGGGACCCATGAAGAATGTCCTTACCTTAAGGTCTAATATAAAAAACCTTAAACAAACCAACTGGAGAGCACCAATGCCTACCATACAAAGCCTCAAAATAAGTCATCTTAATACTGGAATGGTAGCTGATATTATATGCTAAATCCGCCAAATCTAGATGCTACTTCTACTAACGTCTAAAGTCCATAACACACACATGGAGCCTGTCCTCTAACATATGCTCTGCCTCACTATTGTTCTGTGGGTGGAAAGTTATACTATGATCACCTTGGGTACCCAAATCCTCCAAAAGGGTCTTATAAAAATAAGATGTGAACATTGAACCTCTATCCAAGATGATAGACACTAACCCACTATAAAGATAAACTATCTCATAAATAAAGATGTAGGCAACCTCTCGACACTAAATAAAACTTGAACCAAAATAAAATTAGCAAATTTGGTCAATCGATCCATGATGACCTAAATACTATCAGAACTACGAGAAGTATGTAGCAACTCAGTCACAAAGTCCATAGTAATCCATTCCCATTTCTACTTGGGAATGGGTAACCCTTGAAAAAAATGACCAGGCCTCAAATTCTCGACTTTTATCTCCTAGAAACATAAGCAACAATCTACAAAATAAGCTACATTCATCTTCATACCACCCCACTAGTAATGTTATCACAATACATCTTAGTCACTCCTAGATGATGAAGTACCTAGAACAATGAGCCTCCTCCAAAATCACTATAATCCAATCATCTACTCTCGAGACATATACTCGACCTCCAATCCTTAAAACACCATCTGAATTAAGTGAGTCCTCCTTAGTCTCTCCTCTTAATACCTTATCCTGAACACTCTCAACCCTACATCATAAAATTGATAAGCCCGAATCTGCTCCATCAAAGAACAATTAGCCTCCACAAATGTTAAAAGACACGTCGGTGAAATAATATCAAGTCTAACTATCTGGTTATCCAAAGGATAAACCTCTAAGGCCAAAAACCACTCTTAGGTCAAAAGATCCACTAAGCTATCTATGCTAGTTAATTTCTGGATCAAGGCATCCGTAACCACATTTTTCTAGCCTAAATGATATACAATAGTAGGATCATAATCCTTAAACAACTCAAGACAACGACGTTGCCTTTGATTAAGATCAGACTGGGTGAAGAGATACTTAAGGATAAGATAATCTGAGAAGATACCACAATGAATTCCATACAAGTAGTGGCTCTATAACTTCAAAGCAAATACAACTGGACACTACTCCAAATCACTGATAGGGTAATTTTTCCTATAGGGCTTCAACTGATGTGAAGCATACACAATCACCTTACCCTCTTACATTAACACAATATTTAACCAAACACCTAATGTCCTACAACGGATGGTAAACCCTATGCCCTCCCTGGACAAAGTCAAGATAAGAGCTAAAGTCAATAAGTTTTTAAGCTTTTGAATGCTTGCCTTACAAGCATCAAACCACTGAATGGAAATCTTCTTCCAAGTTAAAATGGTCAATAGAGCTACAATAGATAAAAAAAGGCCAATAGTAACTTATCAAACCAATAAACCTCTAAATCTCGGTAGGAGAAATAGGTCTAGCCCAATTATGAACCACTGTAATTACTATCCTTGGTCACTACATAAACAAAGAAAAAAGCATACTACAACTAAAATTCACACTTGGATAACTTATCATACGACTTATCACCCCTCAATCTCAGGAGCACAATCTATAATTGTTCTTTATGAACGACCTCACTCTTGAGATAAACCAAGATATCATCTATAAATAAAATAAAAAGAGTTGAGGTATAGATAATATACCCCATTTATTAAATCCATAAATATGGATGGGGCATTGGTCAACCTAAAGTATATGACAAAGAACTCATAATGACTATACTGAGTCTAAAATAAATGTCTTTGAAATATCCAAAGCTCTAATCCTGAACTAGTGATAACTAGATCTCAAATCAATCTTTGAAAACAAAAACCACCCTAAATCTGATCTAACAAATCATCAATATGAGAAAGAAGATACTTATTAATAACCATCACTATCACCTTGTTCAATTGCTGATAATTAATACATATATGCATATACCTATCCTTTTTCTTCACAAACAAGACAGACACACCCCAAGGTGATACACTAGGTTAGATAAATACCTTATCCAACAACTCCTTCAACTGATCCTTTAATTCCTTCAACTCTACTGGGCCATCCTATAAGAAAGAATAGAAATGGGCTTAGTGTCTAGCTCAACCTTAATAGAAAATTCAATATCACAATCCAGAGGAATACCAAGGAAATACGTAAGGAAAACATCCATGAAATCATGAACAATATGAACAAAATCCAAAGGTGGTGGTGAAGCAACACTAATATCAAGAATATGAGCCAAAAAGACAAACACCCCTTCTCAACTAAGAGATGAGCCTAAAAAACTAATATAATATCATGATCCAAACTAGGTCCTAGCCATGAAGGATATCCCAAGTCTACCCTGGATAGGAAAACACCTTCTTTGCCTAATCACATAAATACAATACACATGACATTGGCTGAATTTTGAACATATAACAAAATAGAAAAATATATGCTCAAGGACTCTAAAATACATCCACAACCAGTACCCAGTCCATAGTAATCCACACAACCTTTATGACAAAACCAAATCAAACTAATATTGGGACATACCCCTGATGATAGCCTAAATAACTCCAAAGAAAAGTCTATGATAAAAGATAAACCAAAAAGTAACAGCCTTCTAGGAGAATGAGGCTCACCACTTAAAGTTGGCTGTTGATAACCTAAAAATCCAATCACTGCCAAAATAAAAGCAGAAGTGTCTCCAGTTCTTGCATTTTGAGTGAATAAAACATTCAGAGATGGTTAGCAGGTTGAGCATTGGCATTGAACTTAGGAAAGGGATAAAATTATTCCATGATCAATGTTTAAAATTATCTAAAATCTAATGTACATAATTATATGCATATACATATATATAAATATCACATTCGGGGAAAAGAACAAGGCTTAGCATAAACTTTAAAATATTTTTCTAGTTTGTGTAGCTTAACCATCATAAAAGGGCACCCACAGGCTATATGGGCTCTACTCTCCCAGCTGAAAAAACCCCATTGCTTGTAGCCGCATCAACCAGAGAATAATACTATGTACATATGTACCAATAGAGACTCAAACCACCCTGTCAAATATCAAGGGTGACATGTACACCCAGTCAGTCATAAGGGAGACTCAAACCACGTAGTCATAAGTAAGGGGACTCGAACCCTAAGCAATTTAGACCCCTATGCTAACAAATACAGTTTTTGATGTTCGTCTCTCGGGACCTTCACTTTCATTACTAAGATGCATAACCCTTTTTAAGCCCAGTTAAAATATTTTTCACATATTCCCATTACTTGAGCCACAATATTACTCAAGACATACATAGTTAGTATTGTCATACCAACTACACTTGCAAGGTAACATCATCATGCTAGTACAATTCTATTTACTTAAGAAAACAATCCCCTTTGTTCATTTAGTCTATTTGGGGGAATACCATGAACACCTTTGTTCATTAAATCAAACCATTATGTTTGAATAACCTTTTTATATTGTGCAAGGGTTACAGAAGTAGCTTAATGCAAATGTACTGATAATCAAAGCCAATTTCACAAGATTAGGTTGGGGTTATACAATTTAAATAATCCATATTCATGAAATTAGGGGAAACCCTGACCCCTGAGTTCATTCATCGTGCCCATACACCCCACATGTTCAAAAACATCAATTCAAGTCATACATGATTCATAAAAGCTATGTGAAAAACAAGTAATACAATAATGTTTGATAATCCTCAACCCACATTTAAAATCATAACTTATCACATGGGTAAGATTATAAACACATGCTTTTCATAAAATAAGACTTGGAGAAGAGCAACATGCCTGAAAGTACAAAGAATTATGGAGAGAGATCAATCCTTGAGCCCTTAGATATCCAACTCTGAGAAACCCTAACTTGTTCTTCCCTTAGGTATTTAGGAGAGTTTGAGGAAGTAAAGAGAGTATTTAATATGTTTATGAAGGACAATGGGGTCCCCAAAGTGTTTTAAGGTTGTCGGTTATAGTTAGAAGAAAGGGAAATCCAAAGTACCCTTAATGAAATATGGAAATCTGTCATCATTGACCACGGGTCATCTTATGACTCATAGGGTCTCATTACGACTCGTCACCAAGAGTCATAGCCTAGGTAGAAACATTAAGGCCCTACATTGGTTCCCTTACGGATGGCACATTATGACTCGTAATAAGTCTATATGACTCAAAACATCCAGTTGTAATTAGGATAGAACACTTGGGGCATAACACTAGTTAGCCTACAATTTAGACTATATGACTCGTATAAAGTCTTTATGACTCGTGAACCCTAGTCGTAACTTCAACAAACTTTATTGGATACCCTACGATTTGGGGTTCTATGACCCGTCAAGACACCTTATGACTCGTATGGTGAGTAGTAGGTTGGACAGTGAGTTCAAAACTTAGAATTTTTCTAGGGCAAAAATCTAGGGTGTTACACATAACTCTCTTGGGACCCTAACTAAGCTATCCTCAGCACACCTAGCAAAGGTAAGGTCACGATCTTAGCATACATCATGATAAAGATCTAACCAATCCATACCATAACTAATATCAAAATCTACCATACCTTAGATAATAAGATCTACCCAAGTCTCACACCCAATAAAGGTCATAAAACAAAATTAGAACACCCCATCCACCACTAAAGAGTCTTTTACAAGGATAGATACACAGATAGGCACGACAAAAGGCTCACTAGTAGAATCAAAATCCAAAGCAAAATATGCATCCATATAGGATAAATTCGATTTTAGGTCAAATAAAATATATGCAGATCTAAAAAAAATGGGGATAATACCTAAGATAATAGTGTCAGAAGCCTCTACCTTTTTCCTGGTGGGTATAGCATAGCACTGTTCATGACCACAACATGATTAAGTAACCCTACAAATTCCACCATGACCATTACTACCTTTGTCTTTTGTACCTCTAGTAGACCTCCCACCTCTTACTTCTGATAAAAAAGTAGGCCTAAGAATACAGTAGGGATAGGCCTTGGCCTAATGGCTAATCTCATCACACATAAAACAACCTCTATGACTCGACTCAATAGGGAAGGTAAAGCTGAGCCAGAAATACCAGCCAAACCTTTTAAATTAGAAGACCCATTACCTAGACCCTGCAAGGCTGCCTATACAAGTCTTCTAGGATACTTACGAAAGCCTTTAAAATCTCTACCTCGAGGAGTATGACCTCTAAATTTGCCTTGAGGGTGCACCTCTAAATTTGCCTTGATGGTGCACCCTCTTGATGCCTCCATAAGATGATCAATGTATAGACTTAATCATCTTAGCATGATCTATTTTACTCTGAAAGAATGCCCCTAACAGTACCATTTGGGTAGTAGTAAGGTAAAGCAAAACATCCAAACCATTCATAAACTTTAAAATCTTCTCAGACTCAGTGGCAATACTGGTTTAAGAATATCTATACAAGGCATGGAAACATGCCCCATACTCTACAATAGTCATAAAGCCCTTCTCTAGGTGATCAAACTTATCTCTTATCTAATCCCTTAGACTGTATGGAATAAACCCATCCAAAAAGGCCTTAACAAACTAATCCTAAGCCATCTCTAGGGACCAAGAGGTCTGCAACTAACTAGTGACCTGCACGAATCCATAACTATATCTCTCAACTAGTAAGTAGCGTAAGTAACCTCATGCGACTCAAGAGATTCAAGATTATACAAATTCTCCTACAATTAATCAAAGAATTCATAGAATTCCTCACCCACAACACCATTGAACCTAAGAGGACCCAAATGAGTAAGTCTCTCAAACATCTTTTGATCCTAAAAAGACATAACTATACTCACAATATTAAGAGGCATAGTGAATATGGTTGGCTGAGATCCCTTCTGAGGAGGTAACATAGATGAAGGGTGAACTCTTAATCTCAAAATACCATACATAAGTGTTGGTAGGGAAGGACGAATAACACTCAGAGTCTGTGGAGTACCATAAGAAGATATCAATACCACTAGAGGATCTACACTTAGAACTAGAGGAATACTATAGGTAGACTCAAGCACAAATAGAGGTACAATACTCAGAGCTGGAGGAGCACCAGGTGCACTCAAAAGAGTACCCTCCAAATGAGTCAGCAAGCGAATAAGTAAGCCCTATAAAACAGGGGTAGAATAACTTTGTTGAACTAAAGTAGGCTCTATATCTCCAGCACTCTCAACCTAAGTTAAGGGGAGATCCTCCTAGTACTAC
The DNA here is from genome assembly GCF_002878395.1 of Capsicum annuum. Taxonomy (NCBI): domain Eukaryota; kingdom Viridiplantae; phylum Streptophyta; class Magnoliopsida; order Solanales; family Solanaceae; genus Capsicum; species Capsicum annuum. The sequence continues at coordinate 80,578,278 of NC_061122.1, forward strand.
CTATGGAATGAGTAGATCCTCATGCTTATCCACTACCTCAAGCCCGACCATGGTTTCCAACTCACTTTCTATATTGATCTCTCTTCTCAAATGATAGATTAATATCTCTAACCTCACTCAATCCAGTCCTCACCATATATGTAGAAAAGAGTGAAATATTCTTTAGAAGACAACGCATGAAAGAATCCTAATGATAATGAATAAAGTAAGAAAAGTTTCCTACGATAGCCACTTAAGGATAGATATGGACGTCTACATACCAATCCATGAGACTCCACTAGGCATTCTATTCTTACACTGATGAGATCGATGAAACTGGTTGCTACTAATTTGTCATGACTTAAAATCCAAGGGTCATAGTGACACTTATCATGAAAAATCTTGATATGTAAGCCTATTACCCAAACTGGTATAAAATGAGAAAACAATGCCAAATCCAAAGGTAAGGCTTGTAAAATTAAGCAAACCACACATATACCATAATAGTAGAACATTAAAAAGATACCATTAATTTCCCAAAATTTGATGTCACAATGTAAGAACCAACCAAGTACATCTCAAAATCAAAATAAAATAATAGTTTAAAAAGAAACTTAATCTATCTTTTAATACAAAACAAGACATGAACTAGATAAGAAAGCTAGTATATCAACTCCAAAAGCATAGACCAACTGCTACATAAAAAATACTCCAAGCACTGCCCGAATTAGCACTATGTGGTGCACTTGTACATGGATCTACACCAAAAAGGCATAATAAGGATGAGTAAAGTCCACTTGCACTCAGTAGGATCATAGGCCAAATGAGTAAAGTAGAAAATAAAGCATATAAAATACACACTATGAATATGTTACCTACCATAATAAAATATCCCAAATGATTGCTCATACCGTCTCTACTAATAGTTCTATATTATAAACATATACCAAAAAACAAGTACAAAAAATAAACATAAATATATAGATATCACATTAAGAATGTGAATACAACATAGAATGTAAAAACGTATGGAATGCAATGAAGAAGAAGAAGATGATGATGTAATGCATGAGTTTGTCGTAAAATCTCTGTATACATCTACTAAGCTATTCTACTAAGGTAGGACCTATGGGGGGTACGTCAACCTATATATAATATAATATCTAATACCAATACAATATCAAGACTTCTCTCTTGCAGATACATCAATAAATGGGTTTTAAAGATGTCATATTTTCTATCAAAAAAGCCAGTATTTCTAGTATTTCCACACTAGTACCAATGTTTCATAAATGTATATGATATAAGAATGTAAAACTCAAAACTAGCTGGAATGAAAATTTTGAAATACAACCAACATTACAATAATGTTAGCCAAATTCCCCTCAATATGCCAACCATAAATGAATTCAATATAATCCATATGGCAGTAGAATAAAATGTACAAAAATATGCTATTGATATTACATAAATTCCAAATTAGGCTTTTTCACCTGAAAAGATGCTACCAATTTGCATAAACAAGGCCAACAATATCATATAAAACTCCACATGGTCACACATAGCCAATAATGTCTCAAAACTATCAAACAACAACAGCATAGGCCCCTACATGGGCACAAAACAATAATAAAGTCATTTTTACGATTAGTTCCCATATCTATAACATGATTTTAGACCAATAATAACTACCCAGCCTAGTCTGAAGAAAGTTAAGCCATATCCTACTTTGAATACCAAAAATTAGACCAAAATCCTCAACATAGAGATTTCTCCCCATGAATGGATCCAAAATTGACTAAAGCATACAAATATAGAATTTATGCATTAAAGAAAGCCAATGATACCCCTAGTACCCATTTTTGGGTTAGGGTCAAAGTGGATCCCAAAATGGATTTTCCTAAAAGAAGGGTAAAACTAAAATTTAGTCAAAAAATATATTAGCCATGACTAAAGAAATTCATAGAAGAAAACCAAAGTAAAAATAGGTTGAGATTAGAGTTTAAATTGAAGAATTACTCATTTAGATCTTTCGAGCCAAAATCCCACAAATTTCACTTTTGAGTTCAAGTTTTAACAAAATTTAATTGACAGAAAGCAAAGAATAATAATTGAAATAGGGATTTTGAGCTTAACCAAGCTTGACGATGGAAGAAATTTCCCAAAAACATAAAACCCTAAGCTCCAAGTGTAGAAAATAGTGAAAAAGTCACAAAAAGGGTATAATACACACCCAGGCATCACTTAAGTAAACAACGGGTGGATTAGCAGCTATAGCTTAAGCAATTAGGTGTCCCTTTTGTGAAACCCACCTGGCATACAAGTGTTGTGTAAGATACTTATTGTCTCTTAAGCAATAGTCACTTTAGCAATGGGTGAGTCACTTAAGATATACCCTCAGCTAGATGCTAGGTCGCTTAAATGACCAAATGTTGCTTAAGCGGATGCACCAGTTGAGTGGTGCATCGGCTAGATACTTAGAGAATTCTAATTCTCCGCATACCCCTAGGATTAGTTTGAAATCCAAAGAACACAAATGAACAATGATACTAGACTATATTTGATATTTCATATTTAATGGCGATATCAAATTTTTGAGAAAATGTCATTGTCAAAAAGTTGACCTCCCCAAAGAAATTCACATCTTCCTAATTTGAGGGTCAAAATGAGATACAAATGTTATAAAACCACACCAACTATGTTACCAACGTAAAATCAACATTCCAGATCTCTTAATGTAGTCCGTTTTGCCATCAAATGCATAGATCAATAAATGTTGACCAAGGTCAACTAAGAAGCCTTTTAAACCACCAAAAACTACAAACTTGCACAAACCACATTGAAATTTATTAGGAACGATACCAATCATCGCCGCACCCTAAAAATACAATAAAATAGCCACATGGAAGGGTGAAATAGTCCAATAACATAGAAATAAATAATCACAAAATAACTAAAAATTAAGTCATTACACTCTAAAGACCACCTCTTTATGAGTCAATCTTATTTTTAGAGTGCCCTCTTTCATATCAATAAGTGCTCCTCCAGTTGGCAAGAATGGACATTCTATCATGATCAACATCCTGTCATCTACATCATAATCAAGAATATTAAAGTCAGCAAGAATAATGAATGTACCAATTTTAATAACATCCTCTATGATTTTGTTGAGTACTACTTATTTGATATCTGCCTTTTGGAGCACCATTAAACATGGTCTCCATTTTCAAAAACTAAGAGAATGAATACTGATAGGGGAATCAAATTTATGATCTCCCCCAAATCACGCAAAGGACAAACCACATCACTTTTACCAATTTATATGGGGAGGGCAGAACTCCCTGGGTCCTCAAGCTTCATAGGAATCTCGCACATCATAATTGAGCAACACTCCTCTATAAGTACCACCATCTCAACCACCTAAATTTGTCTTATTTGTCACTACATTCTTCAAGCACTTAATGTACTTTTCCATTCCCTGAAAAAAATATCTAATAGAGGAAGTTTAATGTGAAGTTATCTAAATGTGTCAAAGAACTTCTTAAAAAAAACATCCTCTTTAGCCTTTTCCATCTTTTGAGGGAATGGTGGTAGGGGTCTCTCTTGTGTATGCTCAACTGCCTTTGTTTTTGGGTTCTCAAACTTTCCCAAATTTTTAGCTTCTTTGGTCTTTCATTGCTTTGCATCTACTTTTTATGGGACTACCTCTACTGGTATCTCCTAATTTTTCTTTGGAGGTCTATCAATCAAGTCTCTACCACTTCGTAAGGTGATCATATTACTTGCTCTGGATTTTCAGTATCACTAGGAAAATCCCCTGGAGGTCTTGTATTTTTTGCTTGATCTAGCTTCCCCAACTATGTCTCAAAATTCTTCTATGCTAGCTGCTGATTTTTTATTTCCACAGACATTTCTTCTTGGTTGGACAAGATCTTTTTCTATGTGTTTTAATGTTACTGACATGAGGAAAATGGGATTTTAATGTCTTTTTCTATGTCTTTTAATGTTAATGTTACTAGATAATGGAACTTTAATTTTATGTTCATGACACTTTTGGAAAATGGGATATTATTTTGCTATTTAGGACACTCCTGAAAAGTGGAATTTTGATTAGTAAGACCCTTCTAAGAATGGGATTTTATTTTTCTCTTTAGGACCTTCATGAAAAATGGGACTTTAATTTTTTGCACAAGACCCTCCTGAAAAATAGGATTTACTGTTCTAGTTTACTCTTTATTTTGATTTAGGAACTCGTTCGAAGAACAAGAATTACTTATAGTTTTGATACTTAGAAAGCCTGCCTGGAGAATAGTATCAATCTTTATTTCAAGTTCAGTAACCCATCTGGATAATAGGATCAATAATTTTAGTTCAAATTTAGGAGCCCACATGAAAAACTGGGTGATTCTTAGTTTCAATGTCAGAAGTATCAAGTGACCACCTGAAGAATGCAGTCAATTTTCAAGTTCCTCTCCAATACCAAGAGTCGTCATGGAGGAAAATTTATTTTTCAAGTTTAACTCAAAATAAAGATTATCCCACAACATTAGAGGTCATGAAGATTCAAGTCAAGATTCCAGAAAAACTGCATAAATAGGATCTTTCACTTGTATTTTTATTTTTTTATTTCTATCTTTCATTTTAAAGTAAAGAAATAAGTCACGAACTGAACACTTGATGAGACTTTAATCGACATCTAATTCATTATCTCACAATTTTAACTCATTTCTCATGACCTAAAAACCAACGGTAATGATAGCACTCATCGCGGCAAGCCTTGACCTATAAGACTATCACCCAAACTAATAAGACAAGAGAAATCAATACCAAAACCCAAGACAAGGATTTTAAAGTAAAGTCGAGCCACAAAACATGATAATAGCAGAAATATAATCAAAGATAAAAAACAAAATCCAAAATTTGTTGTCACAATGTAAGAACCAATTAATATAACTTGACGTCAAAATATGCATAGGATATCCCGAAAGGAATAACTCTGGCTATGAATAAAAATAAGACATGTTCTAAACAAGAAAAGGTAGTAGCCAACTCCAGATGCATAGATCAACTGCTACCTTGAATAGACTCCAAATGCCTCTTGAATCATCTATCCATACAGTGCACTCGTACTTGGATCTGCACCAAAAGGGTGCAGTAGGGATGAGTACAATCCATTTATACTTAGTAGGTATCATAGACCGACTAAGTAAAGTAGAAAATAAAACATATAAACACAAACTATGGCCACGTCACCTGCAATAAAAAAAAGTCCAAAATAGTAGCCTACACAATCTCCACTAACAATTCTATTCTATATACATATAACAAATATAGGTAGGGAAATAAGAATAAATATACACATACTCCAAATATAAGTATAAGAAGATAGAACAAAAGGACAGATATCAAGTCAAGAACAGGAAACACAATCATGGGATAAGCACAGTATATGTAATGCAATGAAGAAGATGATGATGCACGAGGTTGTTATACAACCTCCATATACACCTACCGAGTTGAGCTGTAGGTGTAAGACCCATGGGAGGTTCGTCAACCTATAATTATTAAGCTATGCTCCCAGGTAGGACCAATGGAGGGTTCGTCAATTGGTATACAACAAATATCAAATACCAATATCCATACTCCTCTTTGGCACAAACATCGGTAGAGGGCTATTAAAGATGTCATATTTTTTGTCAGAAAAAGTTAGTGTTTCAAATATTTTTAGTATTTCAACGGTGGTACCAATGTTTCATGATTGAATATGATATGAGGTGTAATGCTCATAACCAACAAAAATGAGAATTTATAATATCCAATCAATATACCAGCCATCTGAGCAAAAAAATCTACATAAATCATTCAACCATCCAAAATCCAATATAATCCAAAAACCATTAAGTGAAACATACTAGTAAAATGCCATTGATTCCACATGAATCCCAAAATTTAGGATTTTTCCACCAAAGGAATTACAACCAAACACACACACACACATATGTATTTATATAAATACTAGGCCAACAACACCATATAAGACGTCATGATGCCACACATAACAAATAATATCTCAAAACAACCACATATCAACAACATAGGTCCCACATGTGCACATAAATCAAATATAAATATTTTCCATGATACAAGCCCATACCCATAGCATGTTTTCACATTATTATTAACTACCCAATCAAATTTAAAGAAAATTAAGCCATAACCTACCTCGAATGCTAATACAAGTATAATAATCCTTTAACACCGAGCTTTTACCTTACACACGAGGTTAAAAGTAGCTAACACACATAAATATTGAATCTCTAGATCAAATGAAAGTAAATGATAACCATATTGCCCTTTTCTAATTAGGGTCAAAATGAACCCTCGAAATGGATTTTTGAAAAAAAGGGTAAAACCAAAATGTCAATCCAAAAATATATTTCCCAAGATTAAATGAAATCATAGGGGAAAACACAAGGGAAAATGGGTTGAAATTTGGGTTTGAATCAAAGAATTGGTAACTTGGGCCTTCTAGTACAAAATTCCAAAATTCCAACTTTTGATCTGAGCTTAAACAAGATTTAGATGATAAAATGCAAAGGAAAATAATTAAAATAGGGATTTGGATCTTATCCAAGCTTAGAAATTGAAGAAAATGATCAAAAACTCAAACCCCAGATCTAAGTCTTGAAAATGGTGTAAAAATCTCAAAAATGGGGTTGTAATCTACCCAAACATCACCTAAGCGACTACCGGGTCGCTTAAGTAGCTATCACATAAGAGACTAGGCATCATATAAGTAAAGCCTTCCTTGTCACATAAGTGACTTTAGTATTGCTTAAGCGGTAGGTTTTTGGCTTGTTAGTGTCTCTTAAGCGACCAGGCAATTGCTTAAGTGGGCCTGGTGTTGCTTAGGCGACACTTTAGCTATTGGGCCAAGTCACTTAAGCAGCCAAAGCATTGCTTAAGTAAGTGCACCAACAGAGTAGTGCACCAGCTGGATGTTTTGAGAATTCCATGACTCCACGAACCCCTCGAGATTCATCCAAAATCCTGAGTACATAAATAAACTATGCTATCCTACTAATTCGATGCTGCTAACTCAATGACAATATCATATTTTCAAAAAATGTTTGTTACAAAATACCCCCAAAACCTAATTTTGTAACTTTCAAAACTGAGGATCGAAATGAGATATAAAATTGTAAAACCACACCAACTATGTTACCAACCTAAAATTGATGTTCTTGATCTGCTGGCATAGTCCATTTTCCCATCTGATGGATAAATCAATAAATGTTGACCGAAGTCATCTCTAAGGCTTTTTAAGCCACCAAAAACTACAAACTTGTACAAATCACACTGAAATACATCGGAAACCATGCCAATCATCCCTATACATCTGAAATACCAAAAAGCAACCACAGGGATGGGTAAAATTGTCAAATCATACAAAAGTGAATATTTTACAAAAATCACAAAAAATCAAATCATTACATCATCTACCACTAAAAATCTAGTTCTTCCTCAAACTATGGACTACAGAAATACCCAAATAAGAAGAAAGTTAGGGATAACTACTATGCATATCAAACTCGACTTCATAAGTAGAATTATCTACTGTTTAATGCCTTCATTGGATCTTAAATAAATAAATAACCTTATAATACAACTGTCTAACATCCATAGTTAGAATGGAGATAAGCTCCTTAAATAATAATCGCCCATCCAACTGTACTGAATCCTAATGAATTACATAAGAATAATCTAGAATGTAACACTAAAGTATAGAAACATGAAAAACTGGATGAATAGCTTATAAATCTAGAGGTAATGCGAACTCATAAGCCACATCCCCAATAGTCTAAAGGAATTCAAAAGGTCCAATATACCTCGAGCTAAGCTTTTCCCTATTCCCAATTCTTATCATGTCATTCATAGGTAAAATAGAAGGAAGACACAATCACCAACACTAAAACTCAAGACACAAAGTCTACTATCTGCATAATATTTCTACTTACTCTAATCCGCTCTAAGTCTATCCTTAATGACCCAAACTATATCTAAAGACTCATAAATCAAGCTCTTACCTCGAGGTTTAATCTCTAAAAAGTCAAACTAACCAACTGAAGTGCGACAACGCCAACCATACAAGGCCTCGAATGGAGCCATCTCGATACAGGAATGGTAGATAGTATTTTATGCAAACATTGCCAAAGATAGATATTACTCCTACTAACGATCAAAGTCCATCACACAAGCGCGGATTATATCCTCTAAAACCTGAATGAAATTAAAGAGGGGGTGAATTGAAAATTTTTTGTGAGTCGACTACTGGATCCTCAAAGTCGACTCGCCTGTAGATCAGTACACTTTACAAAATAGATTAAATTTGAAATAATTAAGAAAATAAATAATCAAATGTAAAGCAAAGACCTAGATATTTATCCTAGATCGAAACACCATTATTGTGCCTACTTCCAGTACCCTTGGGTTACAATATTTCTTTAGATCATTCAATGTCGGGATCGAGTACAATGATGGGAAACAAGTTTTGAAGACTTATTTTGTTCTTCAAATCTTGTGAAACAACTTTAGTTTGTGTTACAAAGTTGACTTGATCCTACTCTTTATACAATAATTGTAAAATAAAAGTTAAAAAGCTTTGTGAGACTAAGATTAAGATACTTCAATATTCTTCTTGAAGTTTCATAATCTTTGTCTATCTTTAGACTTCTTCTTTTATAGTCTTCAGTTGCTACTCGTTGTAAGGAAACCTAAGAGATTTTTATTCAATCAAGGATTTGAATTAATTCCTTGATTGTGACGTAGCCCGGATCGTGGCCTCATTATAATGGGCATCCTAAATCCACATAGAACTAGGGACCACCCCCTTAACCTAACCCAACCACCTTAGACAAACTTAGAGGAGATAAATTTCAGCCATATAAGAAGATTTTACAATGCTCTGAAGAAGACTTTGGGATAGGGTCACAACCCTGACCGACCCAAGCAAGCCTGTCCATTCCAAACCAACCATCCATTCCATACCAAACAAAAGAGAATATCAAAACATAATATGAAAGTGAAACCCAAAATATAATATAATAGAGGAAACAAATATATCGTACAAGGGTTTAATCCCTAACATCTATCTCGATACCAAGGTTAACACTAATACCTATCTCACATATTTAAACCCCTAGAAGTACCATAAAGCCTCTATCCAAAAGAATACGAATATTCGGTTGGGACGTTTCTCCAATTATGGCCAAAACTAATATCCTAAAATAAAAAAAGTCTAAGAATGTCCAACATAAAATAATGTCGTTTGAAAGGATGGAAGCTCACCACTTTAGTCCAATAAGTTGTCCCCAAATAAAGTACTATTAAGGAGGATTAAAACATTTGGTTTTTTCATAGAATGGGTATACAACCGCTAGTAGATGGGTTAGCGGGTGAATACTAGCATGAATCTCAGGATAAGGATAAGTAATGCCAGTTATCAAAACCAAGTTAAAATCATCCAATGCAAACAACCATATATATATATATATATAAGTGTTGGGATAAGGGACCGAGTTTAGCATTACATTTAAATCCTTAACTTGGGCCTTGTAGCTTAGCTGTCCTACCACTCACCGGCCATATGGGTTCAACTTTCCCTACTGAAAGGGTCCTAGTACGTGTATCCAAATGACTAGGCAATAACCCAAGGATGACTATATCCCTCTAATATAAATGTGACACTTGTACATGGCCATTGAAAATCCTCATATCATCAAATATAAGTTTCCAATTTTGATCCCCTGAGATCGCCACCTTCTATGGCTTAGCTTACACTTCTTGATATTAATGCTCAATTAAAACCAAGTCCAAAATAATCAAATTATCCATTTATTAACCAAGGCTATTTGATCAACCAATGGTATCTTCACCATACTTGCAAGAATTATCCGTAGCCAAATAATTTAGATTAAGTGGACTCTCGGTACCCTTTTCATTTAATATATTAACCTTTTGGGAGACTACCATGTTTCCTACAAGCATTACCAATTAGACATTAAACTTTGTAAACCTTTGAAAAAAATGAAAGGTTTCATATATAAAATGAAAACAAGCAAGAGTTCCTTTAACATAAGTTAATGCAATGATCATATCTTAATAAGTATTTTATCAAACAGCTTGGGGGCATAGTACAACGAAAACCAAATTCCATTACCATTAATCTATTATCATGCAATTCCATTATCCAAAACCACCATTAATGTATAAAAAAACATAATTAAAACCATAAGAAATCATATCCAATCCTTTAACATCAAAACCCCTAAATCAGTGATTAAAGACAAAACTAAGCAAAAGAACAAATCATGAAGTCAACTATATGACCATGAATTTAATTGAAATTACAAGTAGGGAAGAGAGTCATGCATTAAGCCAAGAATATTAATGGAAATAATTCACGAAGACAAGCCCTAAAGTAATTCCATAGTTGAAACCCTAGCTCCTGAAAGAATTGTGATATGTTTTGGAAGAGATTCTAAGCATTTAAGAATAAAATAATAAGGTTAATAACCTCCCAAGTGCATTAGATATCATGGGTCGTTATTAGGGTAAGTAGGGAAATGTCCATAATATCCCCACTTTAATCCCAAACAAACTAGACACAGGGTTATGACTGACGTTCTTATGAGTTGTAATCTAGCTTACGGTTGATACCGACCCAATCATAATCAATCTTCAACCATGGCTCAGACACTATACAATATACATCTCATCCAACCAAGTAATAACCTCAGCGTATGATCCTCACCCATGATAAGTATTCCTGGTAGAATGTAACACCAATAGGATTAAACACTAACCACCTTACGAGTCACATATACGACTCAAACCCATGACTTACGACTTATACCCTTAATTTGTATCAATTACAGTTTTGAAAACCATCACACCAACTAACACTAGTTATTTTATGATAGGTCTTCACCACTCATACCCTAGGTTATGGATCGTACTGATGTTGGGGTGTATTTATGCATTCTAGTGCCACTATTCTAGTCGTTTTAACCTTGTTTTAAGGATGATTCTATGATATATGGGTTTATAATGAAATAAATATGTACAAAAGTGTTAAATAATATGTTTATAATGTTCAAATTAAATTCCATGTAAGTTGGTACTTCAAAGAGTCAATTTGAGTTCAATAGAGAAAACTCTCATTCTAGCTTGAGCTAGTTGTTTGTCTAATCTATCTTGATGGATTGTATTGTGTTTTATGTGTTACTTATGGTTTATATATACTATTATATGTGGAATAAGTTGTTAGTAGCTTATAAATTTCAAGTGAGTCAAGGAAAGAGTTGAAACTTCAAGTGAAAGATCATGGAAATCAACCTAGTCTAAGCTCTTGTTTTTATTCATCATGATGGATATTGTGTGTTTGTACCTCTAATTCGTGAGGTGTTTTTTTGTAGTACCATTTGTGAGCTTAATATGATGATATATGGATGATATATAGGCTGAAAAATCATTAGAAAGACACCACAAGGCAAGGGATGGAAGAAGGAAGGCCCAACACTTAACAAAAATTTAAGATGCAAATTCCAGTCGAGGCGTGCAATAAGCGTGCATAGCATGACCTATTCCTATGGAATATAGGGTGAATTGCATGATCCAATCCATAGGAATAAATGGTGTGACACATGGTCTACTCCACCCCTAGGTTTTTCATTCTATTTCAATTCTAGCACAGACTTGGCTTACCCGATTGCTATAAATATATGTTTTATCACATTTTTACATACTTTTAGATGTCTTACACTAGTTGTGGGGGTGATCAACACTTATTTTATGGTTTATATCTTTGTATTTTAGTTTATTTCAAGGTTTTTATCATCAATCCAAGGGATTAGATGATGAATATTTCCACTAAAGGCTAAAACTCCTTTTCCTGGGTTAAGGCTAATATTATGCCTAATTTCATTTTGAATTTAGTTTGTTAACTTGATTATAATTATTGGTTTCTTTTTTAATCTTGTTTTAAATATTTTAAGGATTAACTACCCCTAGAATACATTAATTTTCAACCTTGTTATCTCGAGAGAGAGAATAGGGAGATAGAACAAGGGAATTAGCAAAGTATGGTTCTTGTTTCTTTATAAAATAAGAGACTTGAATTAGAAACTAGGACTAGTATGTACATAGATGCCTTACTTGATTCATATGTAGGATGACAACTTACAAAACTTCATTAGATTATTACATCCCTGCACAATGTTGTAGGTGTAAGGTCCAACTTAAGTAAAGAATTAGAGGTTGGGAAACCATAATCATGCGATTAACACTATGAATCCATAACCACGATATGCAATCTAACAAATGAAGTTCACTAATGTAGTATGATTGGTCATAAGCCTTAACCCTAGGCTTCTATCCAACAATTATCCTAAGTCATTACTTTACTACATTAGTTTAGTAAACTTTATTTGTTACTCTTCTTAAGTTGTTAAACTAGAATTAGATAGTTTTTTAACACAAGTCCCTCTGGAATTGATAAATCGGCTTTCTTAAAGGCAACTTTACTACTTGGTAGACAACATACACTTGCGTGTGCATTGTTAAGTTTTTGGCGCCGTTGCCATGGACTTGAATTCACAAATATCTTTTTGTTGTTTTTATATATTGAGTTGTAAATAGTTTTTATTTAGTTTTTTTTATTTTCTTTTATTTCTCTTTTTATCACACTTCTTGATATGTCAGGTTGGTAAGATGCTTTTCGAGTGATAACAATTCTTGTCATTTTTATAGGGGACCACATCATGAGGCTTATTATCCAGATTTTGATAGAAGTGCATGGATAGGACCTTCATAATATGATACAAATACTGTTCTATCTGTGGAGCAGACTATAACTTGGTGTTTGGTTTTTGGTCAAAGTTGTCATATTGCAGCTATGTGTGCTATCAATCTCGATTCAGAATTATTTGTGGCCTATGTGAAAGGCAAAATTATATAAACAACTATAATCAAACGGGTTAGAATCAGTCACAAACTCAATCATGGAATAACCAGCAGTAGTTTTAGGAGAAATAACCAAACATGCAGGTGACAACTCAAACTAGCAATTTTGAAAAGATGATTAAAAAACTTTTAGCATCTCAAGTATAGTTGTTAGCAAATGTAAAGAACCATCGGGAGGCTTTAAAGAAATTGTATAATCAGTAGGAGGTAGATGCAGAGTTGACTCCCCAACCGATTGTAGATAAAATTAATGATAATTTGAGGTAGTATGAGTACTTGAAAACTAAAGTTGTTAAAATGGCTGAGGAGATGCCACCTCTACCATGTCTATAGATGCTAAGAAAAGAAAAATATGAGGAGGATATTAGCCAATTTATGGAACAAACACAAGAATCACAGCCACTCGATTGTCATCTTTCTTTTGAGACTGAAATTTAGAAGGTGAATATGAGTGATAATGTTGAATATAGTGTAAATTTTGATGTGGGATTGGTTGGGATTCACTCAAAGCACTTTTCTACATTATTTTTAGGTGATATCTTGTTGTGGAACCATCTATAAGATTGGAAGAGTGTGCAGATGAGGAACAAGAATCCTATATTCTTAATTTTAGACCAGATAAGCAACTTAAGAACACACCTTACCTTAACGCCGAGTGGTTTACCATTCATCATCCATTACTCAGTTCATTAATCTTTGTACCACCACCATATGAGCAAGGGAAAAAGTTGGATATAAAGTTGGGGGTGAAATTAATATCCTTAAGGTGGAGAAAAAAGTTGATTGGGTCATTCCACGACACTAAATTAGGTGTTTCTTGGGCATCAACCCAAGTTAATTAGGTATGTTTTATTTTCAATTTTTTTTATTTAACATAGTTTTTTGTTTTTGTTGAGTCACAAGTTTATGGGAAGTCTAAGTACTGAAAACCTGAGCTAAGAAGCATGGGAAAAACTAAGTGTGGGGCTCCCATGGATCTCATTAATTTAAAAATATAATATTATCTAGGATTAAAGGCCTTAGGGAGTATTTCTATCTCTTACTTTACAAGTTCACTTTGGGGACAAAGTAGATTTTTAAGTGTGGGGTGGGAAAATTCCTAATTTTTGGCATAATTTAATTTTCTTATAAGATATTCTTGTTGGTGCTATTTTTTATTACATGAAGCTAGTGGATTTGTTTGTAAAAGCATGCTGATTAAATTAATTGCTATTTTTTAGACTCCTAGTCTTATATATGTGACTCTTGTACTTGTTGGCTTAATTTTGAATTCATGTTATTGTTTGATGAGTATTCTATCATAATCCTATATGAGTTGAACATGTTCCATATGAGTGTGAGATTTGGTATATTCCTTGTTGCATGTGAAGTCTAGAACTTGCCCGGTGTGTGTGTAAAGTAAAATAAAGAGTGTGGGTTTAGGAGATGATTTGGGCGTTTCTTTGATACCCTTGTTTTATTCCTTCTATTTGTCATACCTATTGTGCATTATTCTAGTTAACCCCTATTGAGCCTTTAGCCTTTTCTTTGGCAACATCATATAAATCCTTATTCCTTTTCTTTGATGGAACTTAATTTGATCCAAAAAGCTCCTAGGTTCTTTAATTGAAAAAAAATTAAATTAGTAAGGAGTTTGAGAAATTGAAAAAGAAAAAGGTGAAATTGATGCCCCAAGATAAGAGTTATTGGTGTTTATATTTGATGTGTGGTGGTTGGGAGTGATATAAATGATGTTAGGAATATTTTCATGATTGTACAAATTGAGAAATATTAAATCTTAAAGGAATAGAGAATATGCCCACCAAGTGTTTGTGAAAATGCTTAAAGAAAATGGGGCAAAACAAAAGAATGGGGTAGTAAAAATAGTGTAAGTTGGTTGTTGAAGATTGATGTTAAATGTTTGATGTAGTGCATTAAAGTTCTTAGAGATTTTATTTACTATTTTCAAATAGTTCCTACCTGTCCCTTAGACTATATTGCAACCCGAAAAAGTCTTAATTAATCCTATACTTTACATTCTGATATTAGTAGAGCACTAGCCTAAGGGAAAGCTTATGATTCAGTATGTGTAACTTGTTAATTCTTTGTAAGAGTGAGTGTAATTTAATTCTTGTACCCATTATGTGATAAATTACAATATTGTTAGTGATTATGGGTAACTCTCTTATTATGAAGACACATGTTTGATGAATGTGGTTGATTTATATGATGTCCTTTATTGAGAAATATACATGAGTTTGCCAACTAGGTGAGTCAATTCTTGAGGCTAGGATGTTTTGGAGTAGTGTTCATGAGCTATCAATTGTGTAAATAACATGCTTAGTGTAGTAACTTGCATTCTGTGTAGTCATTGTATTACTACCTTGAGTGTCTTGCATTTAGTAGAAATGTAGAGTCTCCTGAGTTGATAATAATTACAATTAAGAGTTGTTCAAAGACGAACAAGGCTTTAAGAGTGGGGTGGTGATGTTAGGGTATATTTATGCATTCTATTGTCACTATTCTAGTTATTTTAGCCTTGTTTTGAGGATGACTCTATGCTATAGGGGTTGATAATGAAATAAATATGTATCAAAGTGTTAAAACATGTGTTTATAAGGTTCAAAGTAAATTCCAAGTAAGTTGGTACTTCAAAGAGTCAATTTGAGTTCAATAGAGAAAACTAGTCTTTCTAGGTTGAGATAGTTGCTTGTCTAGTCTATCTTGATTGATTCTATTGTGTTTTAATTGTTCCTTATGGTTTATATGCGTTTTTATATGTGCAACAATTTTCTAGTAGTGTTTAAAGTTCAAGTGAGTCAAGGAAAAAGTTGAAACTTCAAGTGAAAGATCATGGAAATCAACCTAGTCTAAGCTCTTGTTTTTGGTTTATCATGATGGATATTGTGTATTTGTAACTCTAATTCATGTGGTGTTTTCTTGAAAGATCCTTTTTTATCTTAATATGATGATATATGGATGATATAGAGGCTGGAAAATCATTGGAAAGACACCACAAGATAAGTGATGGAAGGAGGAAGGACCAACACTTAACCAAAATTTTGTATGTAAATTCCAGTGAAGGCGTCCGATAAACGTGCGTCACATGCTCTATTTCTATGGAATAGAGGGTGTGTCGTATTCTCCATTCCATAGGAATAGATGGTGTGATGCATGGTCCACTCAACCCCTAGGTGTTTCATTCTAATTCAATTCCAATACGGACTTGGCTTACCTGATTGCTATAAATACATTTTATATCAAGTTTTTACATACTTTTGGACGTATTAGACTAGTTTTGGGGCTTCTCAACACTTTTTTTAGGGTTTATATCTCTTTAATTTAGTTTTTTTTTTCATGGTTTGTATCATCAATCCAAGGGATTGGATAATGAATATTTCCATTAAAAGCTACATCTCCCTTTCCGCGATTAATGCCAAGATCGTGACTACTTTCATTTTAAATTAAGTTTGTTGACTTGATTATTATTATTGGTTCCTTGTTTATTCTTGTTTTAACTATTTTAAGGATTAGCTACCCTTAGAATACATAAATTTTCAACCTTGTTATCTCGAGAGAGGGAATAGGGAGATAAAACAAGGGAATAAGCTAAGTATGGTTCTTATTTCTTTATAAAGTAAGAGACTTGAATTAGCATCTAGCATAGGGATGTGCTTAGATGCCTTACTTGATTCAAACATAGGATGATAGCTTACATAACTTAACTGGATTATTATATCCCTGCTAAAAAATATAGGTGTAAGGTGCAACTTAGGTAAAGGATTAGAGGTTGGAAAACAATAATCATGCAATTAACCCTATGAATACACAACCACGATAAGTAATGCAACGAATAAAGTTCAATAACGTAGTATGATTGGTTGTAATGATTAACCTTGGGCTTCTATCCACGATTGTCCTAAGTCATTACTTTACTGGATTAGTTTAGTTTACTTTTAGTTTATAATTCTAAGACTTTATTGTTACTCTTCTCAAGTTTTTAAACTAGAATTAGATAGTTGTTTAACACAAGTCCCTATGGGATCAATAACTCGGCTTTCTTGAAGGACACTTTACTAATTGGTAGACCACGCATACTTGCATGTGCTCTTGGGCGTTGTCACGTACCATGAGTCATAATGGGTCAGAAGAAAGAGATTCCTCAAAATTTTCTAAGGGTCCAAACCCAAGATGCTTTATTTTAAGGAAAGTAACTATATGGTATGTCCATATCAGATAAATCCATACACAAATTCTTACTTGCGTCCATATTAGATACATCCGTGGTCTCTTCTTTCTTATGCTTTTGTCATGATTTTCGAATTTGTGAATTTCTTTTTTTTTGTTTTTATTCTTATTGATTCTTTTGGATGTTGTAGATCATGGATTTTTCATGATTTCGGGATTTATGATTTTCCTTCCTTTTGTTCTTGTTTTGATTGATTTGCTTGGATGTTGTAGATCGTGATTGGATATTCTTCCATTCTTGGAGCCGTCTTTCTTACCTTTATCAACTTTCTAATCCTTTAAATCTTTGTGTTAGACATCTTTCCATCATTAGAAGTTTCCAATATCATAGAAATATCTACTTATTAGTTTATCATTATTAAAATGAAACCATAGAAAGCTAACAATCTCCCCCTTTTTGATAATGACAAATACTACTTAAACAACTGTTAGCTTTTCTGTTTCTATAATCGACTGGATTCTCTATTTTTCCAACTCTCATATTTTGAAATGCCAATTGACTTTCGTTGACTGGACTATCTCCCCCTGACTTGATAGTTATCTCCGATGTTCTTGTTTTCCCCCTTTGACATAATAAAAAAGAAACAACACACAGGAAGGGAACAAAAACACAAACCAAGAAAACCACACAGATATACATCAAGGTGAAGTTAAAAACCCCATAGTTTGTGTGAAATCATTTTACAACCCATAATTTGAAAAAGTATAGGACCCCCTTTCTAATAGAAGTCATCAGAGTTATAGTTTGGCCAAGAAGTAGGTGAGGGTATCATACATGTTGTGACAGAATCGTCATATGATTTTTCAATATTCTTAAAAAATAAGAAATAGAAGTTCTGAAAAGCAATAGCAAGGTCATTGTTGGAAGAGCTTTCTTCGGTTTTGAAAGAGTCCATGCGAGAGAATACTTTGGAAAAAAAATTTATGCCTTTAGGTTTGAAATAATCAAAGGTCAAACTTACTTTGCTTATGTCAGAATTAGCGCTCTTCCCAAGCTGCAGCAATTTGGAAGTTTACACCTGAAGCAACACCACCTCTTCCTCGACAATACTCATGCGGTCCTTGAGTTCTTCCAACTCCTTTAATACCTAAAACATGGGGTTACAAATAGGTTTACTTACCTTAGGGAACTCAGATTTTTCTCTAGTGGATTTCTTTCTACACTACTCCTCATTAATTAAAATATATCCCATACTAGCGAAGGTTTTTGAGAGATTTCCATGGATTGAGTTTGGGTCATTTGGTAGAGAAGAGTTTAGATTAATAATAAAAGAGATAGAGAGGACGAGGAGGAGTTGAATGGAGAAAAGAAGAGGATAAATATGGAGAAGGTAAAGAGAGAGGTGACTATTGAAGTGAAGGGGTGGTAGAAGGGGTATTGGGAAGGCAAAAGAATTAGAGTGGTGTAAGACCCTGCAAAATTCTAAGCTTGACTCAGTCCTTTAAAGCCTACTATAGGGTGCCAAACTTAGAATATTTTTAGCGAAGTATGAAGCCTTAGAATCATTTTAGCCTTCTAAATTTTGAGTATTTTATTTTTGACCTTCTCGGCCTTAATTAGTCAATTTGTGAATTGATTCATGATCAGGGTCACTTGTAGGTCATCTCAGGCAAGTTTTAAATTTTTTGGACTAGCGTAATGGCAAGTTTGGATGCCCAAAATAATGAATGGTCGTGATAGCCCAGCAGCGCCAGGGCCAATAAACCATAGTTAAGGTCGCGCTACGATAGCTACTTGACCTGAGTAGGGTTGCATCAGATGGCTACTTAACCCAAATAGGGGTCGTAACGTGAGGGTAGCCCTATTCAGCATTAATTTTATATGGGTTGTGGGGGGTAAATGGGTTATTTTCCCTACCTTATTCAGCCTTAACAAGAAATTAATCAGCCTTTAGGAAAAAATCTCAATCTTTCTCTCAAACTCTTTCTAGAACAAGCATTAGGGTTTTTAATTCAAGATTCAAATCTTAAGAATTCTGCCATCAATCTTCTCCAACATAAGCACAAAGGTATGTGAAGTTTCATCTAAGGGACCTTTCACCCTTGAACCTTTTTAAAATCTTAAATAATAATTTCTATGTTGTGGGTTGTTTGTATTCATGTTAATCTTGTTGTGTGATTTCCAAGATGATTTCTTTAATGAATTTCATGAATTTATGTTAGCATCTGGGTTGAAATCTTTGAAATTGAAGTGGTTAATGTAGCCATGATGTATTAAATTATTATTCATGCCCAAGTATAATATGATGTCTCCCATGTGTTTGCTAAAAATGCGTAAGTGAAGTAATTGTGAAATTTGATCCATTGTTGATCTGAATTATGAACTCGTGAAAGAAATACATGTCAAAAGGGCTCTCATGTTAAAGCTACGCCTTGAAGGTGTTTGTTGAAATGCCTATGTGAATTGTTAGTGTACATAGGACATGATAGCATACATCCCTATACATGTACAAGTTCAAAATTCACAAGTGTTTGATGAGATGCCTTAGAGAGTGAATTGTGAACATGTGGCCATTGTCGTGCCTTCAAGATTTATGTTACGCTTTACCCTTTATGCTGTTGAGTCCTGGGGGTAGTTAATACCCGACAATTTTGCTGTATACCTAGAGCCAATGTTAGTTACAGAATAGTCTCAGTCATATCATGATCAGTGGTACTTTTAGTTAGTTCTAGAATCCAAGAAAACATAGTAAATTCAGTACTAATCCAGTCCAGTTTAGTAACAGTTCATCAAGCCTAGTTGTACTAGGAAATCAGTTCAGTGTCTATTCAGTTGGGAGTAGGATTCAACATTGAGTGAACCCAAGGATGGGGACACACCTGCTAGTAGATGGTGTGACTCTTAGAAGCAATCCTTGCATTCAATAAATACATAGCCAACTAGGTTGAGACATCAAACCTGCCAGTCGAGGGTTGGTGAGGTGTTTTAACCTGTCAGTTGAGGGTTTCACCATTCTCATTAGAGTACATTCCAAATGAGGGTATCTCTTCAGTTGTCTTTACCCGTGGCACGGTACTGGAACCCTTCCATCTGGGGTTATAGGTTGGACCATAAAATTTATTTAGAAAAGGGGCATGTCAGTAAGATGATTACCTCCCATAGTCTCAGTTTCAGATTCAGTCTCAGATTAGAACACATTATAGTTTTACAGACTTCAGGACTATCAAATATGGTCATCCAGATAATTAGTAATACAATATCAGTAAACTTAGATATTAATAAATTATTATTCAAACTAAATAGTTAGTATCATCACAATTTCAGTTACAGTCTACGTATTAATGCATGCACTCCCATTCGGTCATATCCATGTTATTTAGTTAGTATTGTTCATGCATCATGAACCCATGCATTTCAGCCTACTACACTGAGCATACCAGTCTATTCAAATAATGACACATGCTTTTTACGCTATGATGTCTTGTATCATAGGTTCAGACGCACGGGCCCCAGAGCATCCTTTGTAGTATAGCTTCTCAGTAGACAGCGTAGTGGTGAGTCCTCATATTTCGGGGACATGATTATTTTTAGCATATCAATTATTTTAGCAGTCAGTCAAAGTTAGTTGGGGATTATCCCATCAACTCCATATTTAAGACAATTAAGAGTCTTATCAGACTATAGTATTTTTCAGACAGTTATTTTCAAGCATTGAGCTTTCCGTATACAATATTATTTTTAGATGTGAACCCTATGTTAGTTTCTACATTTACTTTCTTATTTTATTATTACAGTGTCTTTATTATTCAGTGCTTACAGCCGGTACTAGTCATCCATTAGCTAGTGGTCCTTTGGGATTGTTAGCACTGTGTAGCATCTGGGGTACAGACTCAGGATATTACAAAAATTTGTATCTGATCCTAAGGTTCAACAGAGTCCTAGGAAGTCTAAAGGCCATATTGAGTAGAGTCTTGTGCATGGGTGTGTAGCGCGCCACACTTGTGGACATGAGGCGATGAGATGTTTTAGGAATAGTTTCCCTTCTTTCAGTATTCATGTCGTGCGAGTGAGCATAGGCTCTTGTTAAACTGTCTATCTAATCCAAGTTTCTCTTATATTTATAGATCATGCCTCCCAAAAGAACTAAGAGAAGAGGAACAAGAGACCATCAAGAACCCTAATCCATCTAGCCAGATCCTGTGGATGAACATGTCTCCCATGTTGTGTTCAGAACTACTTTTACCACCCTAGCTCATGCTGTAGCAGCATAGAATAAGTGCTCAGATATTATTCTAGACAACCCAATCACCAAGACAACGACTGTTTTGGTTTAGGATTTCACCCGAATGAACCCTTCATCTTTCACCAGGTCTAAGTCAGCTAAAGACCCTTAGGAATTCATTGATCAGGTGTAGAAAGTTACTGATGTCATAGGGATGATGGCTAGTGAGAGTGCTGAGCTATCTGCATATCAGTTGTAGGATGTGGCTCACTCGTGGTTTAAATAGTGGAAAGCAGAAAGGGCTGCAGACGTAGGGCCCATAGAATGGGAGTAGTTTTCCACAACTTTTCTAGGTAGGTTCTTCCCACAGAAGATAAGGGAAGCAAAGATTCTATAATTTATCAATCTCAAGCAGGAAGTATGATGATGAAAGAGTATTCTCTAAAGTTTAATCAATTAGCCAGATATGCTTCTCACATGGTAGTAGATAGAAGGTCTAAGATGAGTAAGTTTATGTCTGGGGTGAATGATATTGTGGTTAAGGAGTGCAAAACCGAGATGCTGATTAGTGAGATGGACTTGTCTAGACTGCTGGTCCATGCTCAACAGATCAAAGAGTAGAAAAATAAAAAGAGAGAGAAGCATAATAAGATGGCTAGAATAGGTAGTTTTAACTTTGCTCAGCCTAACTTGGAGGGTGGGAATTGTTCTCAATTCTACCCAAAATCTTTAATTCCATCCCCGTCCTCAGCTAGTGCTCTAGTGCTAAAATTTAGAGAGGGCAACAGAGATAGGGCATCAGGCCCTAAACCTCAGGGTAGTATTAGCAGTTCCTGAATGAATCCTCTCTGCCAGTAGTGTGGCAGAAACCATCAGGGTGTCTGTAGAGCAGGAACTGATGTATGTTTTTTATATGGCAAGACAGGCCATAAAGTCAGATATTGTCCCCAGTTAGGTTTCCAGGGTCAGCGTAACCATCTTCCAGCTCAGTCTAATCACTCGAATTAATAGGGTGCCTCAGCCAGTGCCACTAGTGGACAGTGCCTAAATAGGCTCTATGCTCTTCAGTACCGATAGAATTAGGAAAATTCTCTTGATGTGGTCACTAGTACATTAGAAGTTTATCATTTGCATGTTTATGATTTGCTAGATCCAGGAGCTTGTTTGTCTTTTGTTACTCCATATATAGCAGTTGAGTTTTGAGTCAGTCCTAAAATCCTAGCAGAGTTTTTCTCAATCTCTACCCTAGTGGGTAAACCCATCATAGTTCAGCGCGTATATAAGAACTATCTAGTTGTGGTATCTTAGAAAATCACTTCAATAGACTTAGTCAAATTAGAGATGACTGATTTTGATGTCATTCTCATTATGGATTATCTTTATTCCTACTATGCTTCAATCAACTGCAGAAACAGAATTGTCCAGTTTTTGTTTGTGAATGAACCCTTCCTAGAGTAGAGGGGTAGTAATTCAGCACTTAGGGTTCAACTTGTTTCTTACCTTCAGGCTAGAAAAATGATATCTAAAGGGTGTGTATACCATTTTGTCGAAGTCTAGGACTCCAGATCAGAAACCCCTACACTTGAATTAGTGTTAGTAGCTTGCAAATTTCTAGAGGTGTTTCCCAAAGATCTTCTCGGAGTCCTTCTCAAAAGGGAAATTGATTTTTGAATTGATCTCCTTCCAGATACTCAGCCCATCTCTATTCTACCATAAGAATATCTCTAGCAAAACTTAGAGAATTAAAAGAGAAGTTAAAGGATGTCTTAGATAAGGGATTCATCAGAGCCAGTATCTCCCTATGGGGCACACTAGTTCTATTTGTTCTTAAGAAAGACGATTCCCTCAGAATGTGTATTAACTATAGTCAGTCAGTTAAATAAAGTCACAGTCAAGAACAAGTATCCATTTCCTAGAATCGATGACTTGTTTGATCAAATTTAGGGTGCCAATTACTTCTCTAAGATAGAAATCAGATAAGGCTATCATCAGCTTAGAGTCAGGGAGTGTGACATTCTAAAAACAACCTTCAGAACATGGTATGGCCACTTTGAATTCTTAGTCATGTCATTTGGTCTTACTAATGCCCCAGAAGCTTTCATGAACTTGATGAACCATGTGTTCAAGCAGTACATGAATATGGTTGACATAGTCTTCATAGATGATATCCATGTTTACTCCCGCAGTGAACATGATCATGTAGACCATCTCAAAATAGTATTTTAGACTCACAGAAACCATCAATTATTCACCTAATTCAGTAAGTGCAAATTTTTGCTAGGGTCAATAGCTTTCCTCGGCCATATAATTTTGGGTGATGGCATTAGAGTTGATACCTAAAAGAATGAAGAAGTGAGAAACTAGACCAGACCCGATATCCATCAGGAGTTTCTTGGGTTTGGCTGGCTATTACCTATGGTTTGTTGAGAGATTTTCATCTATTGCAACCCCTATGTCCAAGTTGACTCAAAAGAAGGTCAAATTCTAGTGGTTAGATTCTTGTGAGAAGAGTTTTCAGGAGTTGAAGACTCAACTTACTACAACTCTAGTTTTGACCCTACCAGATTATTCTGATGGCTTTGTTGTGTACTGTGATACATTAAGAATAGTTTTGGGTTATGTCCTCATGCAGAAAGGTAAGGTAATAGCTTATGC
Source organism: Capsicum annuum (assembly GCF_002878395.1). Classification (NCBI taxonomy): domain Eukaryota; kingdom Viridiplantae; phylum Streptophyta; class Magnoliopsida; order Solanales; family Solanaceae; genus Capsicum; species Capsicum annuum. The sequence continues at coordinate 80,602,325 of NC_061122.1, forward strand.
CTCCTTATAGCTTAAACCCCACAAGAAAAACTATTCTACTCATGATCTTGAGATAGCAGCAGTAGTTTTTGCCTTAAAGATTTAGAGGCATTACTTGTATGGGGTGCACATTGATCTATTCACCGACCATAAGAGGCTGTTGTATATGTTCTCCTAGAAAGATCTTAACCTCTATCAGAGAAGGTGGTTAGAGTTATTAAAATATTATGACATGAGTGTAATATACAATTCGGGCAAGGTAAATGAAGTGGCTGATGCTCTCAATAGGCTGTCTATAGGTAGTGTTGCTTATGTTGATGGTAATAAGAAAAATTAGCTCAAGAATTCCATCAACTTGCCCGATTAGGTATCCTCTTAGTCAACTCAACAGAAGGTAGTGTATGGGTTCAGAATAATTTAGAATCATCTCTAGTTTCCAAAGTAAAGGAAAAAAGGGAGAAAGATCCCAGTTTAATTAAGTTGAAAGAGTCAGTCAGCGATCAGAAGGTATAGGTATTATCAAAAGGGGGAGATAGAATATTGTATTATTAGAGTCATCTGTGTGTACCGAGTGTAGATGGATTGAGGCAGCAAATTCTTACAGAGGTGCGTGGTGTGCATTACTCTATTCATCTAGTGGCCGTGAAGATATACCATGATTTGTGGGAAATCTATTGGTGAGTGGGATGAATAGGGACATTCTAGAGTTTGTAGCTAAGTTCTCTACATGTCAGTAGGTTAAGATTGAGCATCAGAAACCTAGTGGGTCCATGCAGGAGTTCAGCATTCCTACTTGGACGTGGGAAGAAGTTAACATGGACTTTGTTATTGGTTTTCCTTATACTCGTCATCAACATGATTTAGTTTGGGTCATTGTAGATAGGATGACCAAATCAAATAATTTTCTACCAGTCCATACCTCTTACTTAGCTGAGGAGTATGCAAAACTCTATATCAAGGAGTTAGTTAGATTGCATGATTTTCCATTGTCCATTGTCTAAGATAGGGGTACCCAGTTCACCTCTCATTTCTGGAAGACATTCCAAAAGGGTCTTGGTACCTGAGTTCACCTCAGTACCACTTTTAATCCTCAGATAGATGGTCACGCAAAAAGGACCATCTAGACTTTAGAAAATATGCTGCAAGCATGTGCAAATGATTTTAACAGTAGTTAGGATGCCCACTTATCTTTAATTGATTTTGTATAATAACAACTATCATTCGAACATTCAGATAGCTCCATTTAAGGTGCTTTATGAGAGGAGATATAGTTCGTCCATTGGTTAGTTTGAAGTGGGTGAGGCTACAGTGGTAGGGCCTGACCTGGTATTTGATTCCTTAGAAAAAATTCAGTTGATTAGAGAAAGGCTTAAGATAAAAATCATACGTAGACATGCACAGAAAGGATCTAGAGTTTGAGATTGGTGACTATGTGTATTTGAAAATCTCTCCTATGAAAGGAGTGAAGAGGTTTGGCAAGACGGGGAAACTCAATCCCCGATATGTCGGTCCTTACCGAATTCTTAGCCGTTTTAGAAAGGTAGTTTATGAGCTTGAGTTGCCTTTAGATGTAGCTTCAGTCCATCTAGTATTTCATGTCTCCTTGCTAAAGAAATGCATAGGTGACCCAGTAGTCGTAGTCGTGATAGATGGCATAGACGTTCAGAACATCTCTCTTATGAAGAGGTTCCAGTTGAAATCCTTGACTATCAGATTTGTAGACTAAGGAACAAAGAAGTCCCCTAGTCAAAATTCTTTGGCGAAATCAGTCTGTTGAGGGAGCTACTTGGGAAGCAGAAGCATATATGTGAACCAAGTAACCTCACCTCTTCTCTGCCAACTCAGACTTAGCTCAAGGCAATAGTTTTCCTTAAAACTTACTTAGAATTCCCTTGCAAAACTTGGTATCAATTGCCGTTACATATTAAGTCATGCATTCAAGAATTGTTTTAAGTCATGTATTCATTGCATGCATATATGCATATTCATTATACAAACCCTGTTTGTCAGTATATTCAGTCATGTATTCGTTACATTCTGAAATGTATGCTCAGTATGAAAAACTCAGTATATTAGTAGTTTCAATCATGTTTTATTGTTTGTGTCCAGTAAATAAGTTCAGTACATTTGTAATCTCATCTTAGTCAGCCTCATTCGAAGACGAATATTCCCAAGGGGGAGATATTGTAAGACCCTACAAAATTCTAAGCTTGACTCAGTCCTTTAAAGCTTACTAAGGGGTCCCACACTTAGAATTTTTTTTTAGCTAAGTATCAAGACTTAGAATCATTTTAGCATTCCAAATTTGGAGGATTTTATTTCCTACCTTCCCGACCATAGTTAGACAATTTATGAATTGATTCATGATCAGGGTTACTTGGAGGTCATCTCAAGTAAGTTTTGAATTTTTTAGACTAGCGTAAGGTTGAATTTGGATGCCCAAAATAGTGAAGGGTCGCGATAGCCCCGCGTCGCGAGGGCCAGTCAACCCAAGTAAGGGTCAAACCGCAATGGCTACTTGACCCAAGTAGGGGTTGCATTGCGATGGCTACTTGACCAAAGTAGGGATCGCGACGCGAGGGCATCCTTTTTCAGGATTATTTTAATACAGGTTGTGGGGGGAAGTGGGTCATTTTCCCAACCTTATTCAACCTTAATACGAAATTAATCAGCCTATAGGGTAAAATCTCAATCTTTCTCTCAAGCTCTCTCAACAACAAGCATTAGGGTTTTCAATTCAAGATTCTAATCTCAAGAATTCTACCGTCAATCATCTAAAAAACAAGCATAAAGGTATGTGAAGTATTTATCCAAGGGCCCTTTTACCCTTGGAGTTTAAGAAACCCTTTTTAAAATCTTAAATCATGATTTCCATGTTGTGGGTTGTTTGTATTCATGTTAATCTTGTTGTGTGATTTCCAAGATGATGTCTTTAATGAATTTCATGAATTTATGTTAGCATGTGGGTTGAAATCTTTGAAATTAAAGTATTAATGTAGCCATGATGTATTGAATTATTATTTATGCCCAAGTATAATATGATGCCTCCCATGTGTTTAACAAAAATGCCTATGTGAAGTAATTGTGAAATTTGATCCATTGTTTATCTCAATTATGAGCCCATGAAATAATTATTGTCTAAAGGGCTCCCATGTTAAAGCTATTCCATGAAGGTGTTTGTTTAAATGCCTATATGAATTGTTAGTGTACTTATGACATGATAGTATGGATACCTATATATGTACAAGTTCAAGATTTACAAGTGTTTGATTAAATGCTGTAGAAAGTGAATTATGAACATGTTTCCATTATTGTGCCTTCAAGATTTATGTTACGCTTTACTCTTTACGCTATCGAGTCTTGGTGGTATTTAATACTTAACAATTTAGTTCTATACCTAGAGCCAGTGTCAGTTATAGAATAGTCTCAGTCAGGTCGTGATCAGTGGTACTTTTAGTCAGTTCCAGATTCCAGGAAAATTTAGTAAACTTAGTACTAATCCAGTCCAGTTCAGTTAAGCCTAGTATGAAATAGGAAATCAGTTCAGTGTCTATTCATTTTGAGTAGGATTCAACACCGAGTGAATCCAAGGATGGGGACTCACCTTCCAGTAGAGGGTGTGATTCTTAGAAACAATCCTTGCATTCCAAAACTACATAGCCAGTGTAGGTTGAGACATCAAACCTGCCAATCGAGGGTTGATAAGGTGTTTTAACCTGTCAGTTGAGGGTTCCACCATTCTCATTAGAGTACCTGCCAGATGAGGGCATCTCTTCAGTTGTCTTTACCCATGGGATGGTACTAGCACCCTTCCAACTGGGGTTACAGGTTGGACCCCAAAATCTATTTAGAAATGGGGCATGTCGGTTAGATGATTACCTCCTACATTCTCAATTTCAGATTTAGTCTCAGATTAGTACTCAGTGTATAGTTCTACAGACTTCAGGAGTGTCAGATACGGTCATCCAGATAATCAGTAATACAGTATCAGTAAACTCAGATATTAGTAAATTAGTATTTAGCATTAGTATTTGTATCATCATAATTTCAGTTATAGTCTACGTATTCATACATGCACCCCCATTCGGTCATATCTATGTTATTTAGTTAGTATTGTTCATGTATTATGAACCCATGAATTTAAGCCTACCTCATTGAGCATACCAGTATATTTAAAGTACTGACATGTGGTTTTTTGCACTATGATGTCTTATATCATAGGTTCAGATGCACGGGCCCCTGAGTATCCTCAGTAGTACAGCTTCTCAGCAGCTAGCGTAGTGGTGAGTTCTCATATTTTGAGGACATGATTTTTTTAGTATTTCAGTTATTTCAGTAGTCATCTAGAGTTAATTGGGGTCTTGTCCCATTAACTCCATATTTCAGATAGTTTAGAGGCTTATCAGACTAGAGTGTTTTCATATAGTTGTTTTCCACCATTAAGTTTTCTGTTTACAATATTGTTTTTAGATTTTAACCTTATGATAGTTTCCGCATTTACTTCCTTATTTTCTCATTACAGCATCTTTATTATTCAGTTCTTACAGGAGGTACCAGTCATGTGTTAGCTAGTGGTCCTTCGGGATTGTTAGCACCGTATAGCATCCAGGGTACAAACTTGGGGCATTACAAGAGGCAACTTATGACAGGTCTTCACCACTTGTTCCCCAACTTACGTTTCTTACCATGATTCATAATGGTTCTGAAGAATAAGATTCCTAGAAATTTTCTAAGGGTCCAATCCAAGGATGCTTCAGTCTCCTACACTAGGAACATTCATCCCCGAATGACAGATAAGGTTACACACAGAGTCATTTGCATTATCAAACATCCCTTTAACAAAGTTTGAAACAAAGAGGCAAAGATGTTAAATATTTCTTTTAACAAACTCAGAAAATAAAGATGTGTTCAAGAACATACCTTCCTCACGAATATCAAGAGCAGAAAACAAGAGTGGATACTTGGACTTCATATCCTCTTCCGCTTCATACATAGATTTTTCACTTTGTTTTTCCATCATAGAACCTTAACTAAAACCGTATCCTTGGTCTGCAATTGATGAACCGGCCTATCCAATATCTTAAATAGGACCTATTCATAAGACAAAGGATTTGAGATATCCAATCCTTCTAAAGGCATAAACGAAGATAAATCACCAACGCACTTTCTTAACATAGAAGAATGACATACCAAATAAAACAAACTCAAACTAAATGGCAACTCCAACTCATACGCAACATTGCCCGCTCCATGCTAAATCTCATAAGGATCAATGAATGGAGGACTGAGCTTTCCTTTTTGCCAAACTGCACTACTCCCTAATAGGAGACACCTTAAGGAAAACCTTTTCCCCAACTGCAAACTCTAAATATCTATGCCAAACATCCTCATATGACTTTTGGAGACTCTGGGTAGCCTTGAGCCTATCATGAATCACCTTCACTTTTTCTATAGCATAATGAACCAAATCCGAATGAAATAAATTAGCCTCACCGAGCTTAAACTAACTAAAAATAGGTCTACACCTCCTACCATACAATGCCTCAAAATGAGCTATACCAATACTTTTATGATAGCTATTTTTGTAATCAAAATCTACCAAAGGTAAATGCTCTACCCAACTCCACCATAATCAATCACACAAGCTTGAAGAATATCTTCAAATGTTTGAATAGTTCTTTTTTCTGCCTATCTGACTATGGGTTGAAAATCGTATTCAAACTCACCTTAGTCTTAACCCTTTTTGGAAAGACTACCAGAAGTGGGACATAAACTACCTACTATGATCAGAACTAAGCAAAATAGGAACACCATACAGTTTCACAATCTGTGAAAGATAAAGGTTTGCATAATCCATCACCGAAAAACTAGTTTGCACAGGAAAGAAATGTGCAGACTTCATTATCCTATCCACAATAACCCAAATTAAATTAAATTGGTTCCGAGACCGAGGAAAACCAATAATGAAATCCATATTGATCTCATCCCACTTCTATGCATGCAACTTAATCACTTGATATAACCTACCTGGCCTTATATGCTAAACCTTAACTTATTTACACCCAAAGCACTTGGACACAAAATCAACAACGTCTCGCTTTATGCCACTCCACCAATAGATATCCTTGAGATCATGGTACATCTTTGTAGAACCAGGATAGACAACATAGCATGACTCATGCACCTCAGCAAAAATCCTTTACCACAAACAGTCTACATCAGGAACACACAACCTCCCTTGGTACCGCAAAGTACCATCACCTCTTAACTCGAAATTCGCCACCTTTTGCTCACCAACACTACCCTTGATTTTCATCAAGTAAGAATCTAACACTTGCTTCTACTTAATATCCATACTAAGAGAAAATCTAACCACTTCTTGCACTATTACACCACCATCCTAGGAGTCCAAGAGACAAACCCCAATATTTTCTAACCAATGAATATCCTTTACCAATTCTCGCTTTCCTTTTTCCAAATGAACCAAACTGTTGATGGATAACCTGCTAAGAGCATCACCGACCATGTTAGTGTAACGACCCGAAATTGCCTCCTAGGATGTCATACGGTGCTAAAGGCTACAAGTAGCCCCAAGCTAACCCTTTGAGCCTATTTCTACTAATAGCACTCATTTCAAGATGAAATAATTCAAACACTAGCATAGTCATATCATATAAAAGAAAATACAAAGAAAACTCTCGGTCTAAACAACCAAACAATACCAAAAAACCTCAACACAACCACCAGCTGATAACTAGTCTGACAAAGCCTCTACTAATCCATGAACTAGAGAGCCATTAAGACAGGTCCCCAACTGACTCAAAATGAACTAAAAGTAACAATATAGTCTCTTAAATACTGAAATGTCTGATGATAGGTCCTCGAACCATGAGGACTCACCATAGTAGGGATGTAGACAGAGGTATTCAGAAGTCACTAACGAGGCTGGGACTGAGCACCTGAACCTACATTATAAGATAATGTAGCACATAGATGTATATGTGGATAAACACTTGGGAATGTACTAAGTATGTAAGGGTGCATGCATTTATATAAAACAACATCAATACTCTTTAATCAAATCATGCATGCAATAATTAAAAATTCACATGGCTTGAATAAGTATAAAATGTACAGCTCATGAATCATGTAAAACGGAACATGTAACACAATCTCGTGATTCATCATAGTTTAACTTTGAAACCGGTAATCTTCTCTTATACTCATTACCCATAGGCTAAAGGAAACTTTTAACAATACTTTCAACTTGTTCATATGTCTCATGGAGAGTAAAACTTCTCTAATGCTTAAGAATTCATAACTCTTTTGAACTCAAATACTTGGAATTTGAAATCATATAACTTTAGAACATAATTGAAGGCATTTCATTCACACTAGGAAAATATCTCATTTCAAGCTTTAGGGAAAAATACTCATATCAAGGGAAAGTATTTTAGTTTTAAAGGAAAATATCTTATCTCAATGGAAGAATACTTTAGTTTAGGGAGTTTTTTTTAACCGACATAAACCATGCGAGCTACATAGAGTCCAATATTTTGTCCTCCTAAGGAAGAGACCTTACTTTAGGTAGAGGCATCATACTTTTGCTAAGGAGTATATAACCTAGGTTCAGTGATCACTAAACAAACTCAGCCTTGGGCCCAATATCAACTAGATCTTAGGCCCAATAATAATCACAAACTCAGCCTCAGGCCCAACCTATGGTGGCACGTAATTTTGGGGTAAGGAACTGTAGTAACTAACCCGCTCGGTGCTAAATACTACTCCCTTTAGTTTGTCTTGCTCATCTAATAAAAATTTACTATAGAATAATCTCATGGTTCAATAAGAAACCAATAATCAAATCTTTAATCTCATGTAGTAGAGTGGATTTCAAAACTCAATGACCATTAGGTCAAAACATTTCTCAATAATCTCAGAATACTCAAATCATGGGTGCTTATAGCATAAGAGTTCATAAAATTGCAAATCTCAAGTAGGGATCAATAACCCATAATTAATTCTCAGGTTAAAACGCATCAAAAACATAATAGATAGCATATAGATTCATAATTCATGTAGAAATCTGGAAATTTCAGCAATTTGTCTCAAAATCTCAACATACTATATACTTTAATATCTCAAACATTTCAACTATTAAGTTCTCAAGGATTAAAAATCATGGAATTTAGACCCAGCTACAATTTCTTAAGAAAACATATAAAAATCATGCCATTAGACTCTCAATTCAAAGAAAACATCAAAAGGTTGCAATCAATAACAATGGGTGAAAAACCACAATTCAATTTCATGTAAAATCTCATAAATTGTAGAAAATTGTTGTTTAAATAAGGTTTTAGGCATAAGGGTGAAGGATTACCCTTGTTCAAAACCCACATATCTTAGATTATGAAATTGGATGAACAAACTTTCTCTAAACTCTTCTTCTTACTCTTGAGAGAGGGTTCTTGCAACCCTTGAACTTGGGGAACTCAAATTTTAACTCAATTTGTATAATCCATAGTGAGTTCCTAGATTTCTTGAAGAAGGGTTTTAGATTTGCTCTTGAGAAAGAAACCCTAGCCTTTGGATGATTTGGGAGATAATGGGGCTATCAAGTTCGTTTGGAATATATATGAGGGTTAATAGGGAAAAGACCCAAAAGCCCCTTGTTCAAATGTGTTAAAACATTGAACAAGGGCTGTGATTGTCCATCACAAGTCCGACAGTTTGTTCGTTCATCTGTCGTACGTTGTGATACGGGAACGATCTACGAAGTGCTAAAACAATCCACAACACAAGGAGAAACCAAGAGCAAGATAGGGATAAGTCACGACAATAATGCAAATACATGAGATAAAGAAGACAAGATACAAACATACAAAGTGAAATAAGATAAGGGATACGCAAGATGACATAAGATCTTACAAAACAATGAGAACCAACACATGTATTGAATGAAGAAACCCTCAAAGTCACAATAATCAAACACCAATCTTCTTACGGTGACCACTAAGGGAATCAACTCGCCTCAAGAGTGTTACTTGACAAGGCTAAGTGACCAAAATGCCCATAATGAAGGCCCAAAACCGTGAGTCCTTAATTTTTAATGCTCCAAGCAATCTTTCACACGTGGGATTGCTCTTTGGTGTACTCAAATCAGACCCTTCATGTCCTCAATGCGACCAAAGCTTGATGACCCACGTACTGACTTCCAATGATTCCATCAAAAGCTAAGGTGTCCATTTGACTCGTATCATCCTCCCCTTCTTGAAAAGGATTCGACCTCAAATCCAGACCTTGCAAAACAAGAGAAAGGACAAACAAGCACAACTTTCTTATGGCATGAGGGTTAGAGTTACCACTATAATAAATTTCATCAGGCCAAGGCGGAACATACTTGAAATATAACCATGAATCGATTGTGTTAGTCATGAAAAGCTGAACAAAAATGTCACAAAGGCCATGGTTATGAAAAGTATCAAGAGATAAAGAAACTACAAAGGACTCAATGGTATCCCGAAGTCCCAAAGGTAAGCCTACCCGTAACTTAGGGACCATAAAGCACAATTGTTTCATTATCTCTTCAAGTGACCTCATCAAACATGGTGCCACTATTGGTCTTAAGGCCCACCAAACACACATAGCATAGTCACTAGAATAAGTAGACCAACCAACAAGTTTCCTACCTCTACATAATACAAATCCAAAACTAGTATGGATGTCATCATAGGCAAAGAGGTAGTATAGGAAAGAACCAAGTGTAAAGGTATACACGGGTGAAGATAAAGCATTTAAGCACATACACATTCTTTACTTCAAGAAAATAGTCAACTTGGAATTCTCAAGTTGGTATTCATGAAATGTAAGCACAAGTGTGTCAAGCAAGGATGCAAATTTAGAAACATTACCCCAAGGAGTCAATGACACCTTTGCCCTCGGGTTTTCAAGAAGGACTACACATTCTTTACCCTTAAGAGTACTCTCATCTTTCAAAAAGAGATTTTCATCGTTAGGAGGAATATTGTCACACCATAATGAGTTAATATATAGGCTATAGCCTCCAAGACAAGCTATACCATCATTTTCACCACTAGGTTCATTAGGAGTGTTTAAATTATCTTCAAACAAGACATTATACCTAAAGAGAGCATGATATATCTCACGGGCATATTTAGAAAAAGTAAGTTATTTGCTCTCTAAAAGACAATTATCAAGTTTCAAAGAGGTTTCAAGTACAAGATTATCCCTATGAGCTACACAAACCATGGAATCCATATCATAAGGATAGCTCACAGGTTCACTCCTAGTTTGTTGACAGACATTCTCAAATACTTCACTCACTTAAGTTCCATTAATTACAACACACATAACCTCAAGTGGTGGTCAAGTTTCACAAATAAGTTGATCAACACCATTTACACAAGATGATGTACTCTCATTCAACATATTGGCTTCAACACGAGGTGGACATAAATTGATCTTACAAGAAGGGTCAATTTGGTCATCAATAGGATCAACTAGTGTATCCACACCCACAACATGTACATCATCAAAAAGAGAAAAAGAATCATTAGAATCAAAAGTAAGTAAGCCACTACTCACACTCAATGGGCTACCAACCACATAATTCTATTTTCATGCATAAAAGTGTAAGAGTTAGCTATTTTACCTTCTAGATCACATGAGCTATAGTCTTTATCTTGACGTGTTTTTGGGAAGCCCACTTGCTCCCTTGGACCTACCATATGATCCAATCTTTCATTCACCATAGCCATGTCTCGAGAAATAGTGTCAAGGTAGGCCAAAATGACATTGGTGACATTGTTGTCCATGGTTTGAGAGATGGAAGCCTTGGGTTCCATTGCAATTGTACCTAAAACAACCAAAGGAACAAACCTACAAAATGAACAAACAACATTAGTAGTAAAAGCTCCTCACCAAGACTAGTAGACACTCACCTTTGTGATCCTTACAATGGAGCGGCAAATATTGAAAGTTGCTAATACTCCGATAGTCAATAAGATGTCAATTCCACTTAGCGGCCGGAATGGATTCTTATTTTGATTGACTCAAGACACAAAACAAAATTCACTTACAAACTTGAAACAAAGAAGTTACTACGAGTTACAAACAAAAAAGCACACAAATAACCTAGTAGGTGATTACTAGTTTGTCTATTAGTACTAGGATCAAGAAAATTGAAACTAAAGAAACAAGAAATAAAACTTAGAAATCTGAAATTTTGAGCCTAAGGGTTGATTTTTAGGATGATGATGTGGCAACCTCCTATTGGATGTTAAAATTGTTGAAAGTTTGAGAAATTTTCTTGTCTTCAAATTGTATTGATCAAATTTCAAGTGGGGAATGGTGGAATTTCAGCTATGGGAGTGTAACAACAAGACTTTGGAGCCTTTTTGTCAAGTTCAAAAAGTGTTTTGACTTTTTTGCACCTTTTTGCCTAAACACCTTTTTGAAAGACTTTTGGCTCTTTCCCTTTTTGTATGTCTTGGTAGGTGGACTTTCTCTATTTTGGCAAGACAACTTTTGAAACCCTTTTATCCCATTTCCCCTTTGGATGTCTTAGAGTTGTGTCTTTCAAGAATAACAACAAGACACGCTCTCATTCTTCAATTTCTAAGATTAAACAACCATTTTATCTTCAACAAAATATGAAGATGGTGAAAAACACCAAGAACACAACTTTTGAATCTTGGAGTTCTATGGTTCAAGTTGGATCCCACACATTAACAACACATTTTCAAGCTCCAAATCTCAACAATAACATCAACAAAACGTTTTTAAGCCACAATCTCAACAGTAAACTTCAACAACACTTTTTCAAGCCACCAATCCTCAAAAAATAGCAACCTTCATTCAAAGTTCAAAAATAACTTGGAAATGACTCAAAATTTAGATCTAGACTCTATAAGTGTTAGTGAAGGAGGGACTAACACTAGAAACAACAATAAAAACAAGAAATAAAAGAAAACTAGGTTCAAATCAGCCTAAGCACAAAAAGAAAAAAACGTGGACATATTACAATTTTTGAGTTTTCTATTTTTCAACACCTCTTTTTTTCTGATTTTTTGACTTAGAGAGCCCAAGGTTGGTAGTGTAGAAACACAACCAGCCTTAGCTCTAATACCAAATGATACGGGAACGATCTATGAGGTGCTAAAATAGTCCACAACACAAGGAGAAATCGAGAGCAAGGTAGAGACAAGTCATGACAACAACACAAATACATGAGATAAAGAAGACAAGATACAAACATACAAAGTGAAATTAGATAAGGGATAGGCAAGATGACTAAGATCTTACGAAACAATGAGAAACAACACATGTATTAAATGAAGAGACCCTCAAAGTCGCAATAATAAAACACTAATCTTCTTTCGGTGACCGCTAAGGGAATCAACTTACCTCAAGAACCACCATTTCAAAGCAAATATCAATATTGGCTTTTCCAATCCCTAAACTACTGTAGCTTTTCCAAGCCCTAACTAAGACTACACTAAGGTTTTCTACTCTCAAAGAGAGGACTTTCAATATTTCAATATTTCATCATTCATAAAAACCCACTAGCAAATAAACTAATAGAACCTATTTATAGTCTAATTTATTACATAACAAAATGACCATAATACCTTTAATTAAAAGGGGTGGTCATGGAGTGTTACTTGGACAAGGCTAAGTGACCAAAATGCCCATAATAAAGGCCCAAAATCGTGAGTCCTCAATTTTTAATGCTTTAAGAAATCTTCCACACTGGGATTGCTCTTTGGTGTACTTAAATTGGCCCCTCCATGTAGGATCCCCTGTCCTTAATGCGACCAAAGCTTGATGCCCCACGTACTGACTTCGAATGATGTCATCAAAAGCTAAGGTGGCTATTTTACTCGTATCACATTGGCCAGGAATAGGACACACTTCCTCGATGCGATGGTCGGAGCAATGGTCTGTCGCAAGTCCAATGGTCCATCGGATCGCCCGTTGTAAGATGGCCAGGGTACGGCCATACTACCTCAATGTGATTGTCCCAGCGACGGGCTATCACATATTTGTCATTCCATCATCTTGGCCATCGCACTTAGGCCAAAAAAAGGAGTTACTACCTTGGTTGCGACGGTCTATCACAGCCTCGATGGTCCGTCGGATCATCCATCGTACCTAGGTGGTTTTGACAACTCTCGGTAAAACGGCCATAAATTCTCACCCCGATATCGAATTTGGATGAAATTGGTATTGTTGGAAAGATAATTCAATTATCTACAAGACAAAAGGTCAAATTTGAGAAAATTCTATATGGTTTAAATACCAATCACTTGGAAAGTCTCTTATCAATCTTTTAGGGTCAAAATTATACTTCACTTGACATGCTCTAAGGCTTGGACTATGAGGGAACTTTGCGGGGTCTTACAATATCTCCCCCTTGGAAACATTCATCCTCAAATGTCGCTAGTTAGACTAGGAACACAGGAAAAATAGAGTACATATAGCTGAATCTCTCTAAACTCTTGAATACCTTAAAAATTGCAAGAACTCATGCAAGAATAGATACATAGTTGCACTTTAGATTAGAAGGGCAAAATTAAGGAATAATAATACCTTTAGATTGACCTAAAATCACGGAAAAGATGTGCGGGTACTTGAATCGTATGTCTGCTTCTGCCTCCCAAGTAACACTCTCAATAGACTAGTTTTGCCACAAAACTTTGACCAAGGAACCTCTTTGTTCATCAGTCTATGGATCTAAAAATCTAGGATCTTAACAGGAATCTCATCAAACGAAAGACTGTTCTAAATATCAGCACTCTCTGAAGAATTTACCACAACAGTATCACCAATATACTTTTTAAGCATGGAGACATAAAAACTAGGATGAACGACTGACAACACTGCATGAAACTCAACCTCATAGGCTACTTTACCAACATGGCTCAAGCTCTATACGGGCCAACATAACGGGGACTAAGCTTTCCCTTTTTACCAAACCTCTTCACCCTTTTCATGGGTAAAATCTTTAAGTACACCAAATCACCTACCTTAAGCTTAAGATCTCTTCTCCTCACATCGGTATATGACTTTTGATAGATCTGGGCATTCTTCAACCTCTCTCTAATCAACTTAACTTTCTCCATAGCCTCAAATACTGCATAAGGCCCAATTACGACAACTTCACCTACTTCAAACCAACCTATAGGTGATCTATATCTTCTACTTTGCAAGACCTCAAATGGTGACATCCCAATGCTAGCATGGTAACTATTATTATAAGCAAACTCTATCAATGGCAAATGCTCATCCCAACTACCCTTGAAATCAAGAGCACACGCCCATAATATTTTTTCTAGGGTCTGAATGGTCCTCTTAGCCTGACCATCTATCTGTGGGTGAAAAGAAAAACTCAAAAGAACTTGGGTACCAAGACCCTACTAAAATGCCCTTTAAAACTAAGAAGTAAATGGGGTGCCCCTATCCAAAATGATGGATGAGGGAACTCCATACAACCTGACTAACTCCCGGATATACAACCTAGCATAATCCTCAGTTGTATAAGATGTATGCATGGGCAAGAAATGTTCGGACTTAGTCAGCCTATCCACAATAACCCAAATCAAATCATGATGATGATGTGAAAGAGGCAACCCGGTCACGAAGTCTATATTCACCACCTCTTACTTCTAAAAGGGTATATAAAACTCTTGTATCACACCACTAGGTCTTTGGTGCTCTACCTTAACCTATTGGCACATTCCACACCTTGCTATGAATTCGGCTATATCCTTCTTCATACCATTCCACCAATAGATGTTCCACAAGTCGCGGTACATATTGGTAGTACCGGGATGAATAGAATACCGCGCACTATGCACTTCAGCCTAATCCTATGTGTCAGATCATCAACACATGGAACACATAATCTACCTTGCAATCTCAATATATCATCTCCCCCTTGGGAGAAAACCTCTACCTTTTGGTCCTTAACTACCTCCTTCAGTCTGACCAAACTAGGATCCTTAACTTGCTTCTCCTTCACTTTCGAAACTAAAGAGAATAAGAGCTACTCTGCACCAAAGTACTTCCCTCAGCTGAATCAAGTAACCTAAAACCTAACTGGCCAAATAATGAACATCATGAGCTAATTCTTTCTTACCTTCCTCTACATGGGCAACACTACCCATAGATAACCTGCTAAGGGCATTTTCCACTATATTGGCCTTGCCCTAGTGATACAGCACACTATAACTCCAACCACCTTCTCTACCTAATAATCAACTCCCTATGAGTAAACATATATTGCAGGCTCTTATGATCAGTAAACACATCAATATGGACATTATAAAGATACTGTCTCCAGATTTTCAAAGCAAAGACACAACAACTGTAATTCTTATCATGCGGCTTCAACTGCCTACAGGCATAGGCTATAACCTTACCTCTTTGCATCAACATACAACCCAAACAAATTCTAGAGGCATCACAATACACCATAAAACCATCTGTACCATCAGGCAAAGTCAACACAGGGGCTGAAGTAAGTCGAGTTTTCCACTCCTAAAAACTCTTCTCACAGGAATTTAACCACTAGATTTAACTTTCTTTTGGGTCAACCAGGTCATGGGAGATGTAATAGAAGAGATACCCTCAACAAAATAATGGTAGTATCCCGCTAGACCCAAGAAACTTCTAATATCAGATCGAGAGATAGGTCTAGGCCAATTTCTTATAGCTTCTGTATTTTAGGGATCAACTCTAATACCTTTGGCTGAAATAATATGACCTAGAAAGGCTACAAGCCCAAATTCACACTTACTGAATTTTGCGAACAACTAGTGGTCTCTAAGAGTTTACAAGACAATTATAAGGTGGTTTTGCATGGTCATTCTCATTACGGGAGTACACAAGGATATTATCTTTGAAAAAATGACAAACATATCGAGATATTGCTTAAATTCTCAATTTACGAGGTCCGTAAAGGCGGCTGGGGCATTGGTTAGCCCAAAGGACATGACTAGCAACTCAAAGTGACCATAGCGGGTTTGGAACACTGTCTTTGGAATATTACATTCCCTGACTTTAAGCTGGTGATAGCTGGATCTAAGGTCTATCTTGGAGAAATAACTTGCACCTTGCAACTGATCAAATAGGTCATCAATTCTTAGAAGAGGATACTTGTTCTTGACGGTGACCTTGTTAAGCTAACGGTAGTCAATACACATATGCAAAGAACTATCTTTCTTTCACATGAATAACACAGGTGCGCCCCAAGGAGAAATACTGGGCCTAATGAAACCTTTGTCTAAAAGATCTTTGAGTTGCTCTTTCAACTCCTTAAGCTCAGTAGGTGCCATATAGTATGGCAGAATAGAAATGCAATGAGTGTTGGGAAGAAGGTCAATCCCGAATTCTATCTCTATTGGGAAGTACCCTTGGAAGATCTTTTGGAAAAATATCTGAAAACTCATTAACAATATCGACTGACTGAATAGTTGGAGCCTCGAACTTAGTGTCTTTGAATCTAACTAGGTGATAGATGCAACCCTTGGATATTATCTTTCTGGCTTTAAGAAAGGAGATAAATGACTTTTGGGAGATATCGAACTCTCAAACCACTCAAAAGTTGGTTCATCAAGAAACTAAAACTTGACCACATGGGTACGATAGTCTATAGACGCATAATAAGAATGAAGTCAATCCATACCCAGAATAAGGTCAAAATCCACCATGTCTAACTCTATCAAATCAGTAAGTATGACTTTATGAAGAACAGTAATAGGACAATTTTTATACACTTGTTTAGCAACAACTGACACCCCTACTGGTGTAGAAACTAGGAAGGGCTTAGAAATCTTTTCGAGATTCATTTTGAAATTTACAGCTACAAGTGGGGTCACGTAAGAGAGACTTGACCCGGGGTCCAATAACATATAGACATCAAAATAAAAGACACGTATTATACAGGTAACAACATCAAGAGATTGCTCCTGCTCCTGATCGGATAGTAAGGCATAGAATCTGTTTTGGCGTTGACCGCCAGCAGTGCTAGATGAAGCGCCCTGAGTAGGGGCGGGACGAGGTACAGGAGTTGGTGCACTAGTAGCTTATGCCTGAGGTCGGGCATCTCTGTTCCCCTATCTAGCATGAGGACAATCTCTAAGTCTGTGGCCCTGCTTGCCATAACCAAAACAACCCCTCAGATCTACAAAACACTTACCAGGGTGATCTCTACCACATTTATGATAAGGAGGATAATGAGGCCTATTACCAATACTGTTCTGCGACCTAGACATAAAAGACCTGCCCCGTTGCTCCTGCCTGCCTATAGGCGCGAGAGCACTAGCTGATAAAGGCACTGGCATACATAGATATCTCAGAAACTGAGGGTGGTTCTCTCCATGGAACCTAGGCTGGCTATACTTATGCTGCTCAGATCTAGCTCTCTTATTCCTCCTCACTTGATCTCACTCCCTAATATTATCCACCTTTATTTGCTGGGCATACATTATCAACCGAGCCAGATCCATATCCCTATGCAGTATCACAGTCCTACAATCCTTTAATACTAAACCAGAAACACCTGTCACAAAGTTGTTCATACTAGCCTAAGTGTTAGAAATCAAATCAGAAGCATACTTGGCCAACTGATTGAACTTCAAGCAGTACTCCTTAACAGTCATGGAGCCCTGCCTCATGTTCATAAACTCCTTAATATTTGCCTCAAGTTCATAAACTCCTTTATTGGCCCGAATATTGACAGTGACTACTCGGGCTTATGCCTGAAAGGCTACCCAAAACTCGGCATGAGACACAGTCGCATTCAAAGGGCCAATAGGTGGGGGTTTCCCATCATTGTTTTCGTGGATATTCGCTCTTCGAGGAGGCATTTTCTGAAAATAAAAGAGCAGGAATTATTAGATGAGAGGGACAACTGTAGGCACGATAGAATCTAAAAGAAGAAACAATATTTTCCTAAAACATCTTGTAACCTCTTACTCATAGCTGTGGTGCACTACACACCGATGCTCAAGAATCTACTCAACACGGCTTGTCAGACTCCCTAGGACTCCTTAAAACATAAGGCTCTGATACCAAGTTTGTAATGGTCCAAAATTGCCTCTCGGGATGTCACACGATGCTTAAGGATACAAGTAGCCCCAAGCTAACCCTTTGATCCTATTTCTTCTAATAACACTCATTTCAAGATAAAATAATTCAAACACTAGAATAGTCATATCATATGAAAGAAAATACAAAGAAAATGCTCGGTCCAAATGACCAAGCAATACCAAAAAACCTCAACACAACCACAATCTGATAACTAGTCTAACAAAGCCTCTACTAATCCATGAACTAGAGAGCCATTGGGACAGGTCCCCAACTAACTCGAAATGAACTGAAAGTGCTAACATAGTTTCTTAAATACTGAAATGTCAGATGATAGGTTCTCGAACCACGAGGACTCACCACTATAGGGATACATACAGAGGTACTCGAAAGTCACTGACGAGGCTAGGACTGAGCACCTGAACCTACATTATAAGAGAATGTAACACATAGACATATATGTGGATCAGCACTTGGGAATGTACTGAGTATGCGGGGGTGCATGCATTTATATAAAACAATATTAATACTCTTTAATCAAATCATGCATGCAATAAGTAATGACTCACATGGCTTGAATAAGTATAAAATGTAAAGCTCATGAATCATGTAAAATGGAACATGTAACACAATATCGTGAATAACATAGTTTAACTTTGAAATCAGTAATCTTCTCTTATTCTCATTACCGATAGGCTAAAGGAAACTTTAAACAATACTTTTAACTTGTTCATATGTCTCATGGAGAGTAAAACTTCTCTAATGCTCAAGAACTCATAACTCTTTTGAACTCAAATACTTGGAATTTGAAATCATATAACTTTGGAACACTTGAAGGCATTTCATTCACGTTAGGAAAATATCTCATTTCATTCTTTAGGGAAAAATACTCATATCAAGGGAAAGTATTTTAGTTTTAAAGGAAAATATCTTATCTCAATGGAAAAATACTTTAGTTTAGGGAGTTTTTTTTTAATCGACATAAAACATGTGACCTACATAGAGTCAAACACTTTATCCTCCTAGGGAAGAGACCTCATGTTGGGGAGAGGCGTCATACTCTTGTCAAGGAGTATAACCTAGGTCCAGTGATCACTAAACAAACTCAGCCTCAGGCCCAATATCAACTCGGCCTTAGGCCCAATAATAATCATAAACTCGGCCTCAGGCCCAACCTACAGTTGCACATAGTTTTGGGGTAAGAAACCATAGTAAATTACCCGCTCAGTGCTAAATACTACTCCCTTTAGTTAATCTCTCTCATCTCATGAAAATCCACTTTAGAATAATCTCATGGTTTAATAAGAATCCAATAATCAAATTTGTAATCCCAAGTAGTAGAGTGGATTTCAAAACTCAATGACCATTAGGTCAAAACATTTCTCAATAATCTCAGAATACTCAAATCATGGGTGCTTATAGTATAAGAGTTCATAAAATTGCAAATCTTAAGCAGGGCTCAATAACCCATAATTCATTCTAAAGTTAAAACTCATCAAAAGAATAATAGATAGCATATAGATTCATAATTTATGTAGAAATCTGGAAGTTTTAGCAATTTGTCTCAAAATATCAACATACTCATATACTTTAATATCTCACTTCAACTATTAACTTCTCAAGGATTAAAAATCATGGGGTTTAGAACCAGCTGTAATTTCTCAAGAAAACATGTAAAAATCATGCCATTAGACTCTCAATTCAAGGAAAACATCAAAAGCTTGCAACCAATAACAATGGGTGAAAACCCCCAATTTAATTTCATGTAAAATCTCATAAATTACAGAGAATTGTAGTTTAAAGAAGGTTTTGGGCACAAGGGTTAAAGGATTACCCTTGTTCAAAATCCCACATACCTTAGATTATGAAATTAGATGAATAATCTTGCTCTAAACTCTTATTATTACTCTTGAGAGGGGGTTCTTCCAACCCTTAAACTTGGGGAACTTAAATTTCAACTCAATTTGTAGAATCCTTGGTGAGTTCTTGGATTTCTTGGAGAAGGATTTTAAATTTTCTCTTGAGGGAGAAACCCTAGCCTTTGGATGTTTTGGGAGAAAATGATGCTATTAAGTTTATTTGGAATATATATGAGGGTTAAAAAGGACCATCGTAAGTTTGACGGTTCGCCGGGTTATCCGTCGCATGTTGACCACTAATAGGACACACTGCCTTGATGCAATGGTTGGAGCGATGGTCCTTCACAAGTACGATGGTCCATCGGATCATCCATTGCATGATGGCCAAGGTGAGTCCACACTGTCTCAACACGATGGTATCGGTGATTGTCCATCGCATCCTTGATGGTCCGTCATCTTGGCCATCGCACTTAGGCTAGAAAAAAGAGTTACTTCCTTGGTTGTGATGGGCTAAGCGATGTTCCATCATAGACTCGATGGTCCATTGTAGACTCGATAGTCCATCGGATCATCTGTCGCACCTGGGTGGTTTCAACAACTCTCAATAAAACAGCCATAACTTCTCATCCCGGTAACAAATTTGAACAAAATGGTATCATTGGAAAGGTAATTCAATTATCTACATGAAAAAAGTCAAATTTGAGAAAATTCTATATGGTTTAAACAGTAATCACTTGGGAAGTCTCTTCTCAATCTTTTAGGGTAAGAATTACACTTCACTTGACACGCTCTAAGGCTCGGACTATGACAGAACTTTGCAAGGTCTTATAGTTATCTTTACCTGGGTGGTATTAAAGACTCATAACATAGTCCTTGAGAAACTCAAGACATATCCTTTGCCTGAGATTAAGCTCTTTCTGTTAGAACACATACTGCAAACTCTTATGATCATAAAAGATATCCACGTGGACCCTATACAAATAATACTACATATGTTCAAAGAAAACATAATGTCCAATAACTCAAAATCATGAGTAAGATAGTTCCTCTCATGCTTCTTTAATTGCCTAGAAATATAGGCTATTATTTTCTCGCGCTGCATCAACACATAACCAAGACCAACCCGAGGAAAATCACAACAAACCACGAACCCATCATTTCCTTTTAACAAAGTTAGAACTACAGTCGAAGTTAACTTATCCTTCAACACCTAATATGAGCCAAATGGCCATCATAGTATTTGATGACATCATTGGATACCAATACTTAAATACTCAAGATTTGGTCACCTCGAGTACACAAAAGCATGCATGGAGGACCCATTTTGAATATTTAAGAGAGCAATTCCGTATGTGAGGGGTTGTTTGGAGGCTTGCCTTGATGAGTATTTGAGAGATCTAAGTGTTGAAATATTTTGAAGAGCTTTAAACACTCCAAAAAAGCTCCTAATTTACACACCAAGGCCACCCCTCTCATTAAAGGTATTTTGGCCATTTTGTTATGTAATATGCTATCCTATAAATAGTCTTCTATTATATCATTTACTCGTTAGTTGATGAAGGATATTTGAAGAACATTGAAAGTCTTCTCTCATTGAGAGTGTATCTTAGTGTAAGGCTTGGAAAACCCAAAAAGTTTAGTCTAGGGCTTGGAAAAGCCAATATTGATCTTTTTCTTGGAAACGGTGGTTTTAAGAGGAGTTGATTCCCTTAGCAGTCACCGTAATAATATTGGTGTTTGATTATTACGATGTTGAGGGTCTTTGAATTTGATCCACATGAAGGTTCTCCTTGTTTCATAAAATCTTATGTCATCTTACCTATCCTTTATTTTTATTGCATTGTTGTGTTTTGTTTCTTGTTTTTGTTCACGGTTTGTGTGTTGATATCGAGGATGAATTTCTATTTTTTCTCAATTTGCCTTATATTTTTAGTTATTTTTGTGTGTTTGTAATCGATCCCGTGTCATTTGGTATAAGAGCAAGAATTGATTTTTTTCCTACAAAATCAATATTTTGCTTGTTAACTTGAAATCACAAAAAAAAGTGTTGAAAAACTGAAAATCTCAAAAAAAGAATTTTTTTTGTGTTTTGGCCAAAATTTTAAACTTAGATTTTGGAGATTTTGGTGTGTTTTGTTTGTTTCTAGTATTAGGTTCTTGTTCCCTAACAGTAAGTGAGTCTTGATCTTGGATTTGAGTTTAGTCCGGGTGGTTTTGAGTGTTCACCATTGTTAAGTTGAAGGTTGAAGAAACTAGTAAGGTGAAGCTCAAAATTGTAAGCTTGTTATTGATATTATGGCTTGAAAAATGTGTGGTTGTGTTTGGGCGTGCAATGTGAACTTGGAGAAACAAAAATTATCAAATTTCAAGTTCATTTAGGTTAGGTTGAATCTTTAAATGTTCTTGGTATTCTTCATGTTCTTAACAAATTGTTGAACAAGAACATTCAAGGTATGGTGTTTGATCTAAAAGAGTAGAAAAAGAAAATGTGGTGTTTGTTTGTCTTGAAATATATTCCAAGACCATACTAAAGAAGAAAAAGAGACAAAGGCTTTCAAAAATCTTATTACCAAAAGGGAGAAAGGGCACTTCCCAAGATTTACAAAAGAGGAAAAAGCAAAAAGGCTTTCAAAAAGGTGTTTTGCCAAAAAGGTGTAAGACAAGTCAAACCTTTTTGAATATGAAAAAGGCTCCAAATCTTGTTGTCTTCTTTTCCTAGTATGATTTTAAACTCTTCCAAATTGTAGATTGATAAAAAAACTCAATGTTTGAAAACAAGAAATTCCCAAAAAAAATGTCAACCAATTAGAACCCACCACGTCATCAAAGTTGCCACATCATCAACTTTCCAAATACCCTAAGATCAAATTTCAGATTCTAAGTTACTTTTTCTTGTTTCTTTAGTTTCATTTCTTGAGTCTAGTACTAATTAGCAACTAGTAATCACCTACTAGATTGTGAATTACTTGTTTGAGTCAGTTTTCTTAGTGTTTTTGTACTTTGTGTTCTTTTTTCATTTTGATTCGATAAATTCTTTGTTTCAAGTTCGTAAGTAGATTTTTTATTTTTGTGTCTTGAGTAGATAAAACAAGAATCTATTTCGGCCGCTACTAGTGATTGACACCTTATTGACTATTGGAGTATAAGAACCTTTCAATATTCGCCGCTCCAATTATGAGGATCACAAAGGTGAGTGCATACGAGTGTATGTGAGGAGCTTCACTACTAATCTTGTTTGTTTATTTTGTAGGTACAAGGTGATATAAGGGGAACATGTTTTTGATAGCCACAGATTATTGGTTTCATCCAATTTAGATATCAGAGTAAAACGTTATGGTTCATCTACTTCAGACTATAAAAACAGTCCACCAAATGACAAATTCGAGAATTATTTAATTTTTAGGTGCATTTTGGTCATTCCTTCTCACCTAAAATTCGTCCAAACCCCATATTAAAACCTATTAGAAGCATTATATGCTATATTTCATCAAATTCCCTCAAAAAGAAAACCCTAAGTTCCTACATCCAACTTCAAGAACCTCCGAAGTTCACCATTAATTCTGCAAATTTATTCAAGATTCCAAGTTCCTAGTTCAAGAACTCCAAGAACCATCATTCAAAGGCACAATTAACATCTCAAAAATGAGTATTAATCTAAAGTTATCATTCAAGGTATGTAGGGTGTTTCAACAAGAACTCTCTTTCGTTCTTGTGCCCAAAAGTAATTTTCTTTACAAAGGCATGATTTTTATTTGATTTTTATGAATTTGAAGCATGAACCCATATCTTATGATGATTATTATGAAATCTTTATGTTTATTATTTTGAAAGATGAATTTACATGTGTGGAGATATAAAGCATGAATCTTGAATGATATTTATCATGATTTTGATATTTGGGTCGTGAATCCCTATTGGAAATTGTGTTTTTTTAGAAAGTGTGTGTTATAAGCATGTTGATGTTGAATATTTGAGATATTTTGAATAATTTGACCTTTTGGTCTTAATGAAGTTGTTTTGAACTCGAGTGTGAAAGAAATCCACAATCTGGTTGATTTTGATAGATGGGAAGCATGATGGCTCCCGATGTATAATTATATATTACTGAAATTGTTTTTTTGCGGATTGTCTTTGAAATAATCTGAGCTAAGTCTGGGAGAAATCTTTAGCACCGAGTGGGAGGTATAAAGTGACCTTACTTTCCTAGAACTACATGCCCCATAGGAGTGAGCCTGAGGTTGCTTTATATAGTGATCACTATTTTGTGTGGATTTTATATCGATAGTCCTACTCCGATGGCAAAGATAGGATGGCTCTCCTCAATGTGGGTTGTACATTGGACTCCATGTAGCCCATATGGTTTATGCCGGTTATAGGATCTCCCAGTTTGTGTGTGTTTCCTTGTGTCTATGATGAATGGTGAAGTGATTTAAAAGTGGAATTGTGAAAGTTATTCTTTCAAAAGATTTAAATGATATTTACATTATGAGAATTGATATTCTTGATGAACTGGAAGTGATTGACAAATTATATGTGACTCACATATGTTATTGTACTTATTTCATCCTTTCATGATTATGATGATTTTCTTCAGGCTATGTGAGTCTTTCATACATCCTGCATATTTCTTATAAATATTTATGATGATGATGTTTATACAATTGCATAAACCCCCATATACTCTGTTTCTTTCCATGGTACTGACCTACATCTTCGGATGTGGGCTGTATTTTCTCAGAATTTAGGTTCAGGTGCTCAGTTTTAGGTTCGACAGTGATTCTTCAGGCACACTGTTCTACATTCTCTGTTGTGGTGAGTCCTCATTTTCAGAGGATGTGATGTCTGATGTTGGTTTCACGGAATCATTACTGAATATGAGTTAGTTGGGGCATGTCTCAATGGCTCGCTGGTTTTATTGATTTTTTTAGAGGATTGTCAGACTAGTATAGATGTTGGGAGTTGACTAAGAAGTCGTATTTTGTTATCTTTTTGAGATTCTTTTATTCTTGGATGATGATTACTCTGTTGATATTTGAGGGTTATTTGTGGAAACCCCATTGATTTTTGTTTAACTAAATGAAAATGGCTCAAAGGGTTAGCTTGGGGCTACTCGTAGCCTCAAGCACCGTGTGACACTCCGAGACCTATTTTTTGGGGCGTTACAATACGTACTCTCATTTTCAGAAAACTTAGTTTATCATAATGCTCATCATGCATTCATGAATCAGTTATCTATGCATCAAATATGTATGTTCAGTATGATATATATTCAGCTTATCAGAGATGTCAATCCAGATATTGTGTTTTAATAGTGTATGTCTTTTATGTACTTCAGTTTATCATTTCTTCCATCCTACTCAGTCTCATTCAAGGACAAATATTCCCAAGGGGGAGATATTATAATACCCCGTATATTTCTAAGCTAGAAAATGAACCATTATTCCTATGTATGAAACCTCCTATCCTGTGATTCATTTTTGAGTACATGAATTAGAATGAGTATCCTAGTAATAATAGAGCTCATGATGTGTTACACATGTTCATAAGAGTCACTTAGAGTAAGACAACCTAAGAGCTTTTGAATCCATCAAGTTTTATTGTGTGATTTCACATAGGTCATATTTGAACGAGCATAAATTGGTTTATAGGTGGTATTTTTTAAAATTTAGACCCACCAAATTGTAGAGAATTGAATAATATTTCTGTCGATATCAAATTTGCCTAAAACGGACACCCTGTGAACAAGTTATGGCCTTTTTACTAACAGTGTTCCCGATTAACAGGCCACCGCATCGCGATGAAGACTAAATCGGCAATTGTCAATTCCAGTAGCTCACTGCGATTACACCGTGTCACGGTGGGTATAGAGATGGATCATCCAACGCATCAGGATAGGTCTTTTTTTGGCATTTCAGCTCCATATTATAAATTCCAGGGGAAACTTAGACAATTCCCATGACCCCAAACCCATCCAAACAAGGGATTTATACCCTAAATAACCAAAATACTTTATTTTTCATCCAATTTTCTCCAAATCAAAATATTTTCTCTCAAATGGGCATGAACCCTAGCCAAGAAATCAAGAAAAAAACCTAAGGATTTCTTCAAGAACATTCAAGAGAGAATCTTCTAAAGTATGCATAGTGTTCATCCATGGATCCCTTTCATCCATCGAGCTCAAGAATCCAGTTTTAAAATCATGAATTGTGATTATCTTGTTGTAGTATGATTTTGTCCATGTTGATGGTTGCTATTTGGTATCTTGATGTATTTTCATGAATTATGTGAGAATATTAGTTGAAATCCATGAATTTATGTGGCTTAAGATTTTTTAATTGATAAGTATGCCTATGCCCAAAGTTATGCATGTAAGGTGTTTGGTAAAATGCCTAGAATGATAGAATCATGTATTATAGCTTATGGATGAACTATATGATAAATTCATGCTAGTCTATTATGTTCAAAGGGCTCACATGTTATTGTTGTGCAGTATATATATTAATGGAATATACATGATGATTGGAGAATGGTTTCACAGTGTGTCTATATGCATTCCATGTTATGTACAAGATCATGATTATGAAGTACCACATGAGTTATCAACCAATTATTACAATATGAACAAAATGTAACATGCTTTCCATTCCCTTATGTTTAAATGGTTTCCATGCTTTTGTTATGAATAGTATATGTTGTCAGAATGCCCATGATATTGGAACATGAGGTTTATGACTTGATTTCAAGCATTCCCATTCATGTTAGATATTATGATTACTATGTACTTCATGAAATCCCTCACTCTTGTATTATGGATTATTATTGATGGTCATGTATTCAAGAAAGTCATATTATGTCAGTTTCCTTCCATCGAGTCCTGGGGGTACTTGTACCTAAAAAATATAGCTTTGTGCCTAGAGCCATATTATGTTTTCATGATACTCTCAGTCAAGCCATGATCTATAGAATTCAGTCAATTATGTGAATCAGGAAAATTCAGTAAACTCAATTAATCTTAGTTAATATCATTGATCTCAGTGATCTCAGTACTCAATAATCTCAGTAACCTCAGTATTCCTATTAATCTCAGTAATTTCATGAACTCAGTTAGTTGTTAAATATTAGTAGTATTCCGTCAGTCACAGAATTCAGTAAATCAGTCCATGTTTAGTTCAGTATATCATGTTCAGTGTCTATTCAGATGGGAGTAGAAATTAGCACTAAGTGAACCGAAGGACAGGAATTCACCTGTTATATAAGGGTGTGATTCTTAGAAGCAATCCTTCCATTCTAGAACTATGCAGCCAACATAGGCTGAGACATCATAGCATGATATATGAGGGTAGATTAGGGGGATTAACCTGCTATATTAGGGTTCTTACCGCTCTCACTAGAGTTACCTATTATACTAGTATCACTCACATGTTGTCCTTACCTATGGTGTGGTATTGACACTCTTCCAATCAGGTCACAGATTGGACCCCAGCTAAGCTATTATAGCACATTTGGGGCATGTCGGTTAGATGACTACTTCCCATAATTTCAGAATCAGTCTCAGTAAAAGAACTCAAATTGTTCTTCAGATTTTAAGATAGTCTGATACAGTCAACTCCGATATAGTAAAAAACTCAGATAGTTCCATCAGATTCAGGACTGTTAGATACAATCACCCATGTTAGCAGTATTCAGTATTAGGGCTGTCAGACACATTCACTCATGTACCATTATTCAGTACTCAGTAATCATGTTATCACGAACTAAATTAATAGTATATCAATTATACAAAACTCATGTTATCAGTATTCAACTTCAGTCTACCAAACCAGTTCTTCATAATAAGAACTGTCAAAGATAGTTATTCAAGTATCAGTAACATAGTATCTGTTCCTCATATATCAGTCATTCTATGTTATTAGTAAACTTAATAGTCAGAACTTAATATTCAATCCTATCACAATGTCAGTTATAGTTACGTATGCATGCATGTATTCTCACATTCTTGTTAGTCAGTCAATTAGTATTGCTAATGCATATGAACCTATTGAATTCATCTTACCTTACTTTCATACTAGTATATTCAAAGTACTAACGCATTTGTGTTATGGTGTCTTATACTATAAGTTTAGAAGCATGATCTCCAGAGCATCTAACATCCCTGTTCAGCAGTCAGAGTCAAATGTGAGTCCTCATCCTTCGAGGATATGATGATTACATTACCATTTTAGTTTTTAGTTTATTTCATTAGATGGGGTTAGTTGGGAACATATCCCATCAGCTCCTTATTTAGTTTATTTTAGAGGCTTACAGACTATAGCATGTTAGACAGTTATTTTAGATTTTCTTTGGTGTTATTATACCATTTTTAAATATTATTTATTAGATGTTTATTCACTTTTGAACCTTATGGCCATTCAGTTCATGTTTCCACATTTTATTGTATATTATGTAGTATACAGGTACAGATATTAGTCTTGGGCTAGATCATGGTCCTTTGGAGTCATGAGCACGATGTAGCATTTTATTTTAAAAAATTAGGGCATTACAAACTTGGTATCAGAGCCTAAGTTTCAACAGTGTCCTAGGAAGTCTGAAAGTCGCATCTAGTAGAGTCTTGTACATGGGTGTGTTGTGCAAAACAGTTATGTGCAGGAGGCTATGAGATGTTTTAGGAACAGTTTCACTTCTTTCATGTTTCAGATCATGCTATAGAAAGGTTCCTTAAGAAAATCGTGTAGATTCACATTATACACCCTTCATGTCAACTCTACCTTACTTCTGAGGTAATAGAAATGGTGAAGATCAAAGTCCTAAAGATAGGGCTTTCTCAGACAGTCCCTGCAGACAACTATGGGATTGCCCACATGTTCAAAGATATCCCAACAGTTCGATTCTGTCCCAAAGTTGTATAGATTTTATTCGTGAACATGAGAACTCATTCTTGAACCCGAATTTAGATAGGTTATCAGATCCCTTCTCAGAATCCTATGATAGCATAGGCCTAGATTCAGAAGCATAAACCCATGAGTTTAGTAGTAATAGAGTTGGGATAATATCATTCAGATTGAATAGGTTATGTATTCATAAGGATAGTTGTACCCAGGGTAGATCAGTAGGCTTGAACAGTGCTAGTTAGAATTTAAGTTTATTGATTAGATACAGGTGTGGATCGAGTTTAGGGGAATTGAAATTAGTAGTGTATGAAGAAACAGAAACAATGTGTTTAGTAAGGCAAGCATGTGTCATACATAGTGTAAGTATGTTACGATGATTGCAGTGCAGTTTAGAGTTTAGTAGAGTATTCACCGACTTATGTTGATGGCTTTAAGCTAAGGGGGAGATGATAGATCAAGTAAGCCAGTCAGGCTTTTAGATTCCAGTAGTAGTGCCAGTGTGTCTAGAAAAGTAGCAAGGGAAGACGATTCCTGACCCATTCTTATCTCAGCTTAAAGTTTCGTACCCTAGTTAGCTGATGCCTACGCATGCTTCACATCTCAGTTTTATGAACCCAACATATATTCACATACTTTTCATAGAATGATGTATGATTCCAGTTCCCAACATAAGGGGTTCAGTTCTATTCCTCTTAGTAATGCTGATCATATCCCACAAAAATAAAAACATTAAACTCAGGTCATTCAACCTATGGCTCATGTACACGTATCATGCTCTACAATATACTCAGCTTCCATGACTCATGTTATGTCCCTACTAATCAGTTAAATTTAGACTATGTCATCCATATCCTCAGTTTAGACCTTTTTGTAGACATATGGTATTTATATTCTATCCCTCAGACTTCAGTCAAGTGCCAAGTTCAGTTAAGTGTCTATTCGTGTTTCAGGTCCCCCTGATTTAACCCCTTCAGTGAGCTCTCTTTGTGAAAATAGTGTAGTGTAGCGATGAGCAGTTGCTTAAATAAGAGAGTGAATGATTCATGTTAAGAGAAGGTTGTTGCGTGCTTACTTTACATGAGGGTGTAGTTATGAAGACAGGGTTGAATGTCATGATAGGTGTGCAAGTAAATGGATAGCAAGAGGTAGTACTTAGAAATTAGGAAATTTCAGAGTGTGAGTGTATATTTATATCCTTGACTTACGTCAGCCTTCATTGTGCGACTATCATAAATCACTTGCCATCCCAGTGTTAATTTCAATAATCAGTGTTCAGTCTCAGAATCAAGAATTTCAGTATCAGCCTAGCCCTTGTCTATCAGCACTCACTTATCAAGACCCAACATTTATTTTCAGTATGGATCCTAGTTACTGTCTTAGTTATAATGTATGCTTTAGTTCAATAATAAGCTCAATTCTTGTATCATGCCTTAGTTTCAGATCTCATATAATCAGTCGTGATTCAGTTCCTAGGTGCCTTATGTATCGCCTCAGTTTCCCTCAGTAGCTCAGCCAAGTCAATATTCTTTGAGGGATCAAGTGTCCTAAGGATTAGATACACTATAATTCCCCAAACTTTTCTACGATAAGAATTCCATTCTCTCTTCATGTAATGAATCTAGTTTTGGAGTAGGGGTTACTCATAAGTTAACCCTTAAGCTCCAACCTCTGTTGTATGTCATGTGTTCAATACTCAGTTCAGTTCACAAAATTCAGTTCATGCATCACGTTCCAGTATCAGTCATGTTCTCATATGCCCATTCATGCATACTTCTAGTATAATCGTGGGTTCATCATGTATTTTTTTTTAGTTTCCATAAAAATTTTCTTGAACCTACTCAATTATCATGTTCAATTCCATTAACAACTTGGTATTTAATTCCATGCTTAATTTAAGTTCAAACTTAGTATCTTTACCATTGCATGTTCAGTCGCATGTTTATAAGCCAGCTAAGTCATATATTCACGCATCAGATATGAATGATCAGCTTATCAATAATTTTAGTCATGCATTTAGGTATCATGCCAGTCATATAATCATACATTAGGTATGCATGAATTCAACTTATCAGTTATGCATCAGATATGCACTCTCTTTTTGAGAAAACTCAGTTTATCATAATGCTCATCATGCATTCATGAATTAGTTATCCATGCACCAGATATGTATGTTCAGTATGATTTATATTCAGCTTATCAGTGATGTCAGCCCAGAAATTGTGTTTCAATAGTGTATGTCTTCTAAGTACTTCAGTTTATCATTTCTTCCATCCTACTCAGTCTCATTCGAGGACGAATGTTCCCAAGGGGGAGATATTGTAATACCCTATATATTTCTAAGCTATAAAATGAACCATTGCTCCTACGTATGAAACCTCCTATCCTGTGATTCATATTTGATTACATGAATTAGAATGAGTATCCTAGTTATAATAGAGCTCATGATGTGTTAATCATGTTTATAAGAGTCACTTAGAGTAAGCCAAGCTAAGAGTTTTTGAATCCACCAAGTTTTAGTGTGTGATTTCACATAGGTCTTATTTGAAAGAGCATTACTTGGTTATAGGTAGTATTTTCACAGATTTATACCCACAAAGTTGTAGAGAATTCAATAAACTTTTCGTCGATACCAAATTCGCCTAAAATGGACACCCAGTGAAGAATTTATGGCCTTTTTACTCTCTGTGTTCCCGATTGATAGGCCACCACATCATGATGAAGACCAATCGACAATTGTCAATTTCAGTATCTTACCATGATCGCACCGCATCGCGGTGGATATAGCGATGGGTCATCCAGTGCATCGCGGTGGGTCTTTTTTGGTATTTCAGCTCCGTATTATAAATTCCAGGGGCAACTTAGACATTTCCCATGACCCCAAACCCGTCCAAACAAGGGATTTATACCCTAAATAACCAAAATACTTCATTTTCATCCAATTTTCCCCAAATTAAAATATTTTCTCTCAAAGGGGAAAGAACATTATCCAAGAAATCAAGAACAAAACCTAAGGATTTCTACAAGAACCTTGAAGACAGAATCTTCTAAGATATGCGTAGTGTTCATCCATGGATCCCTTTCATCCATGGATACACGAATAGGAACATCAAGAGGCTCATAAGGAAAATCAGAACCCAAAGCAAAATATGGAGACATATAGGAGAAAGTTGATCTAGAATCAAATAACATAGATGCAAATTTGAAACAAATAAGGATGATATTGGTGATAACAACATCAGAAAGCTCTGCCTCTGGTCTGTGGGTATAGCATAGCACTACTACAACCACCACTGGCTAAGCAGCCCCATGACTAACACCATGAGTACCACTACCTCTATCTCATGCACCCTAGTAGAACCTCCACCTCTCATAGCTGATATATGAGTAGCTCCAAAAACTCAGTGGGATAATTTGTAGCTACACGATCAGCCTCATAAAACATAAACTAAGCTTTATAGATCGACTTAATAGAAGAAAGTATGATTAAGCTAGGACGACCACTTGAAGCTCTTGAACAAAAAGACCTACTAACCCAACTAAGCTAGGACGACCACTCGAAGCTCCTGAACAAAAAGACCTACTACCCAAACTCTGCAAGGTTTCCTACACCGGTCTACCATGATACCCAAAAAAGCCTCTAGAATCTCTACCCTAATAAATGTGACTTCTGAGCTTACCCTGATGATGCACCTTCTTGATGCCTCCCTGAGATGCTCAAAGACTAGAATCACTCATCTTAGCATGATCCACAATACAGTTAAATGATGGACAATACATAACTATCTGAGTTATAGCTAGCTGAGGAGAAATATCCAACCCAAACATCTGAATATTCTCAGACTCAGTGGCAATACTAGCATAATAATATCTAGACAAGGTGTGAAAATATGCCTCATACTTCATAAAAGTAATGGAGCCCTGCTCCAAGTTATCAAACTCATCTATTGTTTGATCCCTCAGACTATGAGGCATAAACCTCTAAAAAAAGCCTCAGCAAACTGATCCCAGGTTATCTCAAGAGAATTGATAGGTCTACAACTAATAAGCGACCTCTACCAATCTCTAGCTATATCTTTTAACTGATAAGTAGTATAATCAACCATATACGACTCAAGTAAAGAAAGGTAATGTAACTTCTTGTGACAGTCAATCATAAACTCATAGGTATCCTCGCCTACAGCACTACTGAACCTAAGGGAACCTAAGCGAGTGAATTTCTTAAACTTGTTCTAATCCTTAAAAGACATAAATGTACTCACAATAAGAGGAGACATAGTGAAACTAGCTAGCTGAGACCCTACCAGAGGAGGTAATACAAGCAAAGGCTAAACTACTAATCTCAAAATACATACACGAATGTAGGCGTAGAAAAAATTAAAACACTGTTAGAACACAAAGTATGAAAGATTAACACGATAAGGAAAAGATAAGGAAAATTTGCTAAAGATATAGCCTCTTGAAATAAATACAATATCTATTACCGATCCATGAGACTCAATTAGATACCCGTTCTTATACTATTGAGACTAATAAAACCTGACTCTCTGATATTAATTTGTCATAACCCAAAAACCAAGGGTTATGATGGCACTCATCATAGAAAGCATTGACAATTCAGCCTATCACCTAAAATAATAAAACTAGGGAAATTAATACCAAAACATAAGACAAGGCTTTAATAGTAAAACTGATCCACACAATATGATCATAACGGAAATATAATCAAAGATACCAAACTAAATCCCAAAACCTGTTGTCATGGTGTAAGAACCAACTGATAGAACTCAAAGTCAAACTATACGTAGGATATCCAAAAAGGAACAACTCTGTCTCTAAATACAAATAAGACATTGTCTAAATAAGAAAAAAAGTAGTCAACTTTGGATTCACAAATTAATCACTACCTTAAATAGACTCCAAATACCGCTCGAATCCGCTATCCGTGTAGTGCACTCATACATAGATCTGCATCGAAAGGCATTATAGGGATGATTATGGTCAACTTGTACTCAATAGGTATCATAGGATGACTGAGTAAAGTTAAGAGAAAAGCATATAAACACAAACTATGGGTACATCACTGGCAATAAGAAAATATCTAAAATGGTAGCCCACATAATCTCCATTAACAGTTCTATTAGATACATATGTAATAAATATAGGTAGGGGAAGAAAGAAAAATATACGCACAAGCCAAATAAAAGTATAAGAAGATAGAAAAAATGGGTAAATAAAAAGTCAAGAATAAGGAAAACAATAATGGAATAGGCATAGTATATGGAATGAAATGAAGATAAAGATGATGATGATGTACAAGGTCATCATCCAACATCGTATATACCTACCGAGTAAAGCTAAAGGTGTAGGACCCATGAGCGATTCATTAACCCACAAATATCGAGTTCTACTTCTAGTAGGACCCATTGAAGGTTCATCAACCTGTATACATCGAATATTTAATACCAATATCCATACTCCTCTCCAAAATATACATCGCTAGAGGATTTTTAAAGATTGACATTTTTTGTCATAAAAAGTCGGTACTTATAGTATTTCCAGTATCATGATGGTAACAATGTTTCATGAATGAATATGATATAAGGATGTAATGCTAACTATCAATCAAAATGAGATTTTCCAATATCAAACCAATATACCAATAATGTGAGCCAAAAATACACTCAAATCAACCAACCATCCATGATCCAATATAATCTAGAAACTATCAACTGAAATGTACAAGTAAAATGATATTGCTACCATATATATTTCAAAATTTAGGCATTTCCATAAAAAAGAGTAAAACTAAACATACATATATATCAATACTAAACCAACAACATCATATAAGACCTCACACGATCACACATATCAAATAACATATTAAAATCATAAAATATCAACCACATAGTCTCACACACAAAAAAATAAATCACAATAACATATTTTCCATGACACAACCCTATGCTCATAGCATGGTTTATTGTGACACCACATATTTTTTAGATAAAAATCAAACTGTCATTCCTACGTGTGTAAAATCTAATTCCATGATTTATATTTAAATACATGTGCGATGATAATTATCCTATTGGGAAGAGTGCTTATGATATGGAAAAATGTTCATTGGGATTACTTAAAGTAAAATTGAGCTAAGAGCCTTTGATTCAGCCAATTTTTTGTATTTGATTCTCCAAGGGTAATCTTTGAAAGTGTATAACTCTTTAAATATATGTAATTTTGTATATCAAGACCCACCAAGTTGTATATAGTTGAATTAGATTTCCAATGATACCGATTTTGCCTTAATTTGATGCCCGAACAAAAAGTTATGACCATGGTAAGGTCGTGTGTCGCATGGAAATCACAAATATCCACTGAATAAGGTGTGATATTGGTGTGTGTCACACAACCTCAGGTATGCTATTGGCGTGCTCCACACCACGAAAGCAAATTTCCAAAATTTTCTCCATTTTGACTTATATTAAGGGCGTTGAAGTCTTTTCACACCCCTTAATTGTTTCTAATCATTCTTAATCAAATCAAGAGGCTTTAAAACACATTATTGCCCACTTTTTAAGATATTAACTTATGTAAAACCTTACCTTCTTCCCAAGAACAAAATTTAAGTTTCTTTCCTTAAGAACTGAAGGATTCAAGTTTTTCCTTCAAGAGTTCAACTAATTGAGATATGTGGGGTATTATCAATGGGTTCCTTCCACCCATTGAGCCTAAAAACCCTCTTTTTGATTAAAGTTTGAAGTTTACTCTAGTTATGATCAACTTCCACGTAAATTATGTAATTTGCCATGTTTTCTCATTAGTTTACATTCAAGCCTGGCTAATAGTTTTATTCTATGAGAATCATGTTCCTACATATTTGAAGTTCCAAAATCCTAGGTCATGTTTAGTTAGAATAACGTCAAATTCTTAAGTTATGCTTTACATTGTATAAACATGATATTTTCCCAAGGTTAACTCGTTCCCATATTTACATTCATGAAATTTATTAGACTATTAAAATATCTCAAGTTTTGGGTCTTTGAATTAGGATTTTTACATCACTATTTTAAGTGTTGTTATCAATGTTTTGTAATCATTCAGTGCTTGTGGGTTATGAACACCTGATACCTACATGTTTTCTTATGTTTCAAGCCTTTCATATAATGAGTTAGTCATCTCATTATTTTATTGTTAAACACAATTTGTTATGATAATGTTGATCACTATCAGTTCACATGTTTATTATTATATCAGAATCTGTATGCACTGTTGTTTTTAAAATACCATAACATGAGCTTATCAGTCATTAGTGCATGCACTAGTTTGTATTTTAGCATCTTTCAGTTGGGAGTAGGATTTAGAATCTAGTGGGAAGTGTGGGTTTATCGTATCCTACTTACATAGAAACTATGTGCCAGGTTTAGGGGCCTCGTTAAAGAGTGTTTCCCCCTGCCCAATATGGGCTCAGTTTAGTGATCACTCTAGTTCAGGTTTTACTCCAATGGAAAGTATAGAATAACCCTCCTCAACATGGGTCAAACATTGGACTCTGTGATAGCTCAAATGACTTTGGACTCCATGATAGCTCATATGGTTTATGTCAATTACATTATAGCTCCCACAGTTTCAGTCTGTATTCAGTTTATCTTAGTTCAGGTTTGCTTAACTAAGTAATTAGATTTCAATAATTATTCATTCAATTTTATAGATTATTCATGTTATTCAGATCATGTTAGTACATGCTATAGTTGGTCTTGGATTCTCAATTTTATATGTTCATGTTTTTATGTTCAATATCCATACATGGTCCTCAGTTTAGTTATACAATATGTTTAACATTACCTGAGATTGACCTACATTATTCATGCTTTTATCGCTTCCTATCTTACAAAATTATTTTTCTCTCATGATTTATAAATCTCACAATGACTTACCATTTTCATGTGCAACCATGTTTTAAATGCATATTTCAGAAAATAGCTTATATCCTTAGTTGTAAAGCATGTTTTAAATATTTCCATGATTTGGTGCATGTCTCCATATACTCAATACATTCCAACGTCCTGACCACATATATGCATTTATGGCTACATCTTTCATAATGTAGGTACCAGATGTAGTTCATACACCAAGGTCAGACAACTTTAGATTTTTAGCTAGCAGCTGATGAGTTCTCCTATTTTGGGAACTCCAGTCGGTTGTAGTTCATGTATTATGTTGTATTTTGATTATCATATGTATTAATAAGTAGTTAGAGGTGTGTCCTAGCTATCTACAGTCAGTATAGTAGAGGTTTCATAGATAGTCAATCAAAGTCATTACAAGTAATTCAAGTTTTTTTCTTCAGTTTTATCATGTTGTAAACTTTGTCAGTATTACATTTATTCAAAATTTCATATGAATACGTTTTGCTCATCAAATTTAGCTTGTATTTAAATTATAAATCGGTTGCTCAAGTATCATGCCACTACATGGGTTATCTTGGGATCACTAGTTGTTTTAAGCACCTTGTTATGACTAGGGGTAGCCTTGGGCCATGACATTTACATTATTATTAACTACCTAATCCAGTTTAAAGAAATTTAAGCCATAACCAACCTCGAATGTTGATACCAGTATAATAATCCTTTATCACTGAGCTTTTACTTTATGCACTCGTTCAAAATTAGATAAATCATAAAAATATAGAATTTAAGCATCAAAAGAAATTCAATGATACCTATATTGCATATTTTTTAATCAGGGTAAAAATGGACCCCTAAAACAAATTATCAAAAACGAAAGGTAAAGCCTAAATTTTAGTCCAAAAACATGTTTCCCATACCCCATTAAATTTAATGCTTTAGGCTCAATGGGGATATTAAATTTTTGAAAAAACATCATTTTCAAAAAATTATCCCAAGAAATCCAATTGTGAAAATTTCTAAATTGAGGATCGAAATTAGATATAAAACCCGTAAAACCATACCAATAATGTTACCAACCTAATATTAGTGTTCTAGATCTGTTGGCACAATTTATTTTACCATCCGATGCACAAAATAATAAATATTGACCAAAGTCAACTATAAGTCTTTTCAAGCCACCAAAAACAACAAACTTGCATAAATCACACCAAAATACATTGGGAATCATTCCTATACCCCAGAAATACAACAAAGCAACCACAAGAAGGGTAAAATGGTCAAATCCCATAAAAATAAATATTTCACAAAAATCACTCAAATCAAATCATTACATTATTGAACTACATATGAGAAGATTCCCTTATATCTCAAAATAAGTAAGAGGTCCAAAGCCAAAACTCGGTTGATCTACTTCTTCTTTTCCTTTCAATTACAATAGTTGTAAGGTCAAAGCCAGTCTCATTATCTACGTCTTTGTACGAAAACTCTTTGTATTCTCAAACAAAGAGGGCCAAAATGTAGGCACATAATTGTTGACCCTTCCTATGCTTTAACCTATTTTTAGTATTAAATATTTTTTTTTCTTATCTTTAGTTTAGATTTTATGTCATGTTTAGTGAATTTTATTTGAAAAATAAGAAAAAGGGATTTCACAAAATAGAGTCATAGATTAAGATAAGTTTTATTTTATTTTAATTCTATTTCATTTTCCCTTTTATTTAAAAAAAAGAACCTTAATATATATATATATATATATATATATATATATATATAATCGGTATTTTAATATATAAGCTAGTGATTTTAGTAGTTTTCTTAATTACATAGAGTTTTTGTTAGGCTTCTACAATTTCAATATTTTTCAATAGATAAGTTTTGATATTTTTATTTTATTTTTAAACAATAATCAAAATTAGAGAAAGAAGAAGAAATCAAATCTTATCTACCCATATGTGTGTGTGTGTGCGCGCGCGCGCGCCCTAGTGATTTAAGTAGTTTTCTTAATTACATGTAGTTTTATTAGGCTTCTACATTTTCAACATTTTTAACTAGATACATTTTAACATTTTTATTTTATTTTAAAACAATAATGAAAATTGTTGGAAGACAAAGAAGTCAAATCTTATCTACCCAACCCTTATTCCATACGATTTTTTCCTTCCCTTCAAATTTTCAACCTATTCTACATTCTTACTACTCCCTCCCCTTAACAACTCTCCCCACCCCATAAAACTCTTAAGCTCCAAAGTCCAACACCCTCACTTCCTTATATATCCCTTGACTCCCAACACTACTCCCTCACGTCTCCTTTTCTGCATATTCTCAACTCACATACATGCACTATATATGCATAAACATACGTTATAAACAACTGAGGGTAACATAAGAGAAGAAATATAAATAACAAAAAGAGAGAAACACATAGAAGAAAAAG
Source organism: Capsicum annuum (assembly GCF_002878395.1). NCBI lineage: Eukaryota > Viridiplantae > Streptophyta > Magnoliopsida > Solanales > Solanaceae > Capsicum > Capsicum annuum. Next base: position 80,641,506 of record NC_061122.1, read on the forward strand.
AAATATAGAACAAAAAGAAATGTTCAGAAGAAAAACAACAAAAAAGAACAACAACACTTCGAGAGTAAAAAAGAGAAAAGCGAGAGAAATTGAGTGAAAATGGCATGACTCAGCAAGATTATTTGTGAACTGAAACCTTAGGAACAATCTACTCAAATAGCCTTCAAGTCAAAAATTTCATGAGGAGTGTCCCAAAATCATGGAAACTAAAGCTGCCATTCCAGAAGATGGGGATCTTCAAAACATGATATATGAAAAACTAAGAGGTAATCTTATTGCATATGAATAAAATTATATTAACAGGTACAATAGGAAGAAAAGAAGAAACCTGTGGCATTCAATGTCATAACACTTGGGAAATAAGAGCATTTAAATGAACATAAAAATAAAAGAATGACTCTCATAAATTGTGGATTAAGATGAATCTTAAGACAAAAAAGCAGAAGTATCAAGGCTACAAGAATAATGAGTTCCCAAGGATTAACGATCTTTGTTATTATTACGATAAACATGGTCATATCAAACAAAAGTATCCAAAGTTAAGGAGAAGATCATCAAAGAAGAATAAAAGCTTTGGAGCATGGAGTGATAAGTATGAAACTGAGGATGATGCAGAAATAACCAATATGTGTTTTATGGAAATAGGTGAATCCAATAAGGTAAGACCTTTAATTATCATAACTACAACCTCCTTCAGTCAAATCTCATTATGCTTACTAACAATCTTCAAATAATATTGAATAATATAATAAAATTGCTTAAGAAAAGAAAAATTGGCGAGCTTAGTCAAAATGGAAGCTTGAAAATGAAGGAAGGAACTAGAAAATTTAACTTGAACCAAGTCAAATTGAAATTGATCTACTTTAAGAAGAACTTAATGATGTGAAAATACAGTTAAACAAAATTAGAAATCACCAAGTCACATTTCTATAAGATTAAATTTTCGTAAGGCCAATTCAAGCTCTTCATCCGATTCGTTTCATTCTGCCAAAACTTCCTTCTCCTTTTATGGACCAGTTTGCTACACTTGTGGTAAAAAAGGTCATAAATCATACAAATACAGACAGAGGTATAAAGGAATATTTGCTTGGAGACCCAAAATGATCACCCTAACCATAAAAGACCCAAGACCACTTGGGTACCGAAACAAAATTAATTTTCTTATTTTGCAGGAACATGTCTGCAAAAGCTATAGAAAAGGAATGTGGGTCATAGATAGTGGATGTTCTAGATGCATGACTAGAATGAAAAAAATTTTGTTTCTCTAAAGTAAACTAAAGAAGGATCAGTCAGATTTGGGGATAGTATAAAAAGTGATGTCATTGGAGTTGTCTCAGTGAAGCTTAACTCCTACTACAAACTTATTAAAATATATCTCATAGAAGGACTCAAACATAATTTATTGAGAATTAGTTAGCTTTATGATGCAAGGTTTGAAGTATCCTTCAAAGCTAAGAGTTGCTCCATCAAGCATGAAAAAATAAATATTTCTCTTATCAATAATTTTGTTGGTAGTATTTATATTCTAAACAAACCTGATTTTGCTACAATAACATGTCTTACTGTGCAAACCAATGACACATGTTTGAGACACAAGAAAATTAAGCATGCTAGCATGCATGCTATTGAAAAAATTTCTAGAATTGAATTGATGAAAGGTTTGCCAAAACTAAAATTTGAAATGGACCACATTTGTGATGCATGTCAACTTGGAAATAGACTCAGACATCGTTTAAGGTAAAAAAATATTGTCAGTACAACCAAGCCTTTTTAAACAATCCACCTGGATTTGTTTGGCCTCATCAAGACCGCAAGTATCGATGGGAAAAGATATGCTTTTGTCATTGTTGATAATTATTCTTATTTTACTTAGGTAATGTTTCTTGCTCACAAGCATGAAGAATTTACTAATTTTGAGATATTTTGTATAAGAGTACAAACAGAAGCAACATATTTCATCACATATGTTCATAGCAATCATGGAGAAGAATTTGAAAATAAAGAATTTAAGGAATACTATGCTGAAAACAGATATTATCAGAACTTCTCATTTAATTGATCTCCTCAAAAAATGGTATTGGGGAATGAAAGAAAGGATCTCTACAAGAGATAGCAAGAACCATGCTTCTAGAACAAAACCTACTAAATAACTTCTAGGAAGATGCAATAAGCATGACATGTCACATTATCTATAGCTATCTCATCAGAGCAATCCTAAAGACGATCCTGAATAAGGTGTAAAGAGAAAAGAAGCTCAATATTAGTTATTTTCATCCTTTTAGATACAAATGGTTCATCCATAATAATAGTAAGAATAACTTTGTGAAGTTTGACCCACAAAGTGATGAAGGTGTTTTTCTTGGGTAATCTCCTACTAGTCGTGTCTATAGAGCCTATAACAAAGAAACTCTAATAAACAAACTCTCTATGTCAAAGAATGTACGCATATTGTATTTGATGAATATAACCCCTCTTTTATGAGCTTGAGTTTTGATGAAGAATAGATAAATGATTTACAGTCAAAAGTCAAACCAGATATAACACATGAGCCAGAAACCTTTGAGTCGATTATGGATCAACCAGAGTCATCTTCTATTAATAAAATAACAAAAACTAATGTTCCACATGAATGGAGACATAGTGAAAGCTTTCCAAATGAACATCATTGGAAATCCAAATTATCATATGCATACAAGATCATTTCTAAGAAAACAAGCATCAGTAGCTCTTGCGTCTAAAATTGAACCCAAAAAGGTTAATGAGGCCCTAAAAAACAAATCTTGGCCTGAGGCCATGAAGGAATAACTACATCAGTTAGAAAATAATCATGTCTACAATATACTTGAGAGACGTAAGAACTGCTGAGTTGTTAAAACAAGATGGGTCTAAAGTAATAAACTAAATGAAAAGGTAAGGTTATCTGAAATAAGGCTAGTCTAGTAGCGCAAGGCTACTCCTAATAGGAAGGTATTGATTACGATGAAATTTTTGCTCCTGTATCAAGATTAGAATCAATTCAAATTTTGTTTGATTTTATTGATTTTAAGTGTATTAAGTTATATCAAATGGATGTTAAGAGTGCATTTCTAAATGGGTCCATTCATGAAGAAATGTATGTCAAACAATATCTTAATTTTTTTAATCTATCTTATCCAAAGCATGTTTTCAAAATCTCAAAAGCACTCTATGGTCTCAAGTAGGCCCCAAAGGTATAGTATGAGAGGTTGGGTACTTTTCTGTTAAATAATAATTTTCAAAGAGCTAAAATAGATACTACTCTTTTTGTTAAAATTTAGACTAGTTTACTCATTGTACAAATTTATATCAATGATATTATTTTTGATAGTCCTAAATTACTTTGTACAAGAATTTTGCAAATCTTATGAAGGAATAATTTTAAATGAGTCTGACCAGAGAACTCATATTCTTATTGGGATTATAAGTCAAGTAAAATCTCACAGGTAAATTTATCAATTAATCCAAATATATAAAGGATATTATCAAAAAATCTAGAATAAAATAAGGGAACATACTCGAAACTCCAATGAGTCTCTCAAGAAATTGTAACGCCCCAAATCTGGTAGTCGGAATGCTACATGGTGCCCATGACCCCAAAGGACCATAAGCTAACCCATGACTGATATTTATAAACTAAGTACTGAATAATAGTAATAATATCGTAAATGCAGAAACATGAAATAAAAGGACATAAAGTTCAATACTAGTAGATAACTAAAAAATTTGGTATAATAATACTAAAGCAACTAAGATAATTGTTTGAACATACTGTAGCCTGAAAGCCTCTAAACTGTCTAAATAGAAGTTGATAGGAAATGTCTCCAACTAACTCCAACTACTGAAATAAACTAAAATATGAATTAGTAATGAAATAATCATGTCCTAAAAGGATGAGGACTCACTACTAACTTTGGTCACTGAATTGGGATGCTACTATTTCTCTAGAGCTTGTGCTTCTAAACCTATGGTATAAGACACCATAGCAAAAATGCATTAGTACTTTGAATGTACTGGTATGCCAGTAAGGTAGGCTGAACGCCATAGGTTCATATGAATAAACAATACTAACTGACTGAATAACATGAACATGAGAATACATGTATGCATACGTAATTGTAACTGAGATCATGTTAGGACTAAATACTAAATTCTGACTACTGAGTCTACTGACATTGGCATCTGAGTCACTAATGAGTGAGAAACTAATACTATATTACTAAATACTGAGGGACTGATACTACGTTACTGATACATAGATAACTAAGTCTGACAGTTCTGATTATGAAGAACTGGTCTGGTTTACTGTATTTGACATCCTTAAACTGAATGCTAATAACATAAGTTCTGATAATGATATAACTAATAGCATGAATGGCTGTATCTGACAGTATTGAATTTGATGGAACTATCTAAGTTCCATTCTATATTTGAGTTGACGAGATCTGACAGTTATAAAATTTGAAGAACTATCTGAGTTTTTTTACTGAGGCTGAGACTGAGACTAAAACTGAAATTGTAACTGTGGGAAGTAGTCATCTACCCAACATGCCCCTAATATGCCATTATGGCTTAGTTGGGGTCCAATCTGTAATCCTAATTGGAAGGGTGTCAGTATTACGCGACTAATAAGGACAATCTGTGAGTAACACTCATATATCACATAACGCTAGTGAGAATGGTGGGAACCCTCATATAACAGGTTAAGCCACCTCATATACCCTTATATAGAAGGCTTTGATGTCTCAACCTATCCTGGCTACATAGTTATGGAACGCAAAGATTGCTTCTAAGAATCACACCCTTATATAACAGGTGAGTTTCTATCCTTGGGTTCACTCAGTAATAATTTCAACTCCCATCTGAAAGACACTGAACTGATTAACTGAGTTAAACTGATACTAGTGGTATTATTTAGCGGGGCTAAACTAAACTGAATATACTGAGTTCTTGTAACACCCCAATTTTCTGAACCGGAATGCTACACGGTGCTTATGACCTAGAAGGACCACAAGCTAACCCTTGACTGATATCTATACCTGTATACTGCATAATAAACATGTAAAATTCAGAAAACATGAATAGTAGGCCATAAGGTTCAACTATATAAAATATCTAACAAATCATAACATCCATATGGGGTAATAAATACCTAAAACAACTGAACTTTGAAACAAATCTGAACTAAATTTGAAAGCCTCTAAATACTGTCTGAGTAAAGAGTTTAAGGAACATGTCTACTATCTTTATAAACTAAAAGATAACCAAAGAAAATAAATAAAGTCAAATCATATCACCCTCAAATGAAGAGGACTCACTGCAACTCTGTATACTGAAATACGACTGCTATTGCTGATCTGGAACTCATGGCTCTGAACCTATGGCGTAACATAAAAGAAATCACCATAGCACAAATGTGTCATTACAACTAAAAGTAATGAGTATACGAGTGAGGTAGAAATAAGCAAAAGGGCTTACATGCATAAGCAGTGCTAACTGAATAACTAATATGAACGTAAGAGTGCAAACATGCATACATAGTAATTGAGATCGTGAATACATGATATCTAGATCCGTATGCTAATACATGGTTTATTGATATCTAAAATGACTAATACTGGGATTTTTGATAACATGGATGACTGTGTCTAACAGTCCTGAATATGATGGAACTACCTGAGTTCCGTACTGTAATTGAATTAACTATATCTGATAGTCCTGGTATACTAAAATCTGAAGAACTATCTGAGTTCTTTTACTGAGACTGAGACTAAAACTGTGAGAGGTAGTTGTTTAACTGACATGTCCTAAATGCGCTATAATAGTTGAGCTGGGGTCCAATCTGTGCCCTGATTAGAAGGGTGTCAATACCGAGCCACTGGTAAGGACAAGTTGTGAGTGACCCTTATCAGCCAGGTTACTCTAATAAGAATGGTGGGACCCTAGTCTGATAGGTCAAATCACCTCATCAACCCTAATCTGATAGGTTAAGATGTCTCAACTTATGCTGGCTACGTAGTTCTAGAATATAAGGATGACTGCTAAGAATCATACTCTTATCTGAAAGGTGAGTTTCCATCCTTGGGTTCACTCGGTGCTAACTTCTACTCCCATCTGAAGAGATTGAAAATGATTAACTGACTGTACATGGACTGAGAAACTGACTTCTATTAACTGACGGAATAGTATTATTATCTGAGAATTAACTGAGATCATGAGATTTTTGTGATTTCCTGAGTCACATAACTGTCTGAGTTCTATAGATCATGGCTTGACTGAGAGTATCATGATAACATGACATGGCCCTAGGCACACAACTATATGTTTTTAGTACAAGTAACCCTAGGACTCGATGGAAAAAAACTGACATACATGACTGACTTGATCATAAGAAAAGAGTCCACAATTCACAATATCATGAGTAGGGGATTTCATACTACACTTGGTTATCAACATCTTATACATGGAAGGGGATGCGCACAACATGTATATACTCGTGTTGCTTCAATATCATGCTCATTCCATATCACAACAATAATACACAACAATAATATGAAGTTCATGTGGAGTCATAAAGAATAGAACATGGGCTTGTTATTTAAGCACTATTAAGTCATAAAAACATGGATTCTGTCATTCTTGGAATTTTATCAAACACCTTTCATGCATAACTTTGGGCATAGGTAGTATCAATTTAACAATCTTAATCCATCCAAAATTCATGGGTTTTAACTAACCTACTCACACGCTTCAAGAAAAACACATCAAGATACAACCTTGAATCCAAACAACAATCATCAACATGAATATAGTCATAATACAACAAGGAAATCACAATTTATAATTTAAAACATGATTATTAAGCTCCATGGATGAAAGGGATCCATGAATGAACACTACGTATACCGTAGTGATTGAATCTTGAAAGAGATCTATTGTTTCTGATGGTTCTTAAAGAAATCCTTAGGATTGCTCTTGATTTTTCTTGACTAAGGTTTAACCCCCTTGGTAGAGAATGTTCTAGTTCTTAAGGAGATGATCTTGAGAGAAAACCCTAATCTTGTGGTTGAGAGTATATGAGAGAGCTTTTTGAGATGTTTAACTAAAGAGAATGGAAGATAATACACTCCTTGAGGGTTATTGTCATGGGAAGTAAAGGGAAAAGACCAAAATACCCTTACTAAACCACTTCCTAGTTGCTGAAATTCTAAGGCTGACGACATTCGTGACAAGTCGTCAAGCTGGTGATAAGTTGTCACAAAATGTTGTCACAAAAGAGTGAAAGCTTGATTTTCTGGTTAAGGTTGACGACATTGGTGATAAACTATCACAGGCGGGATGACTTATCACAAAATATTGTCATTGGGTGTGGAAATTTGATCAGGGCTGACGACATTGGTGATAATTCGTCACTCTTGTGACAGCTTATCACGAATGTCGTCACTCAATTTCCCAGCTTGACATGCTGGAGTAAAATGGGCATAGCTCCTTGCTCCAATATCAGATTTAGGCAAAATTGGTGTTGTTGGAAAGATAATTAAATTATCTATCTGTTGGTGGGTCATGACCTCAAAGATTCATAGCATAACAAGAGATATGGTCGTTTGAATTTAACTATACCAATATCCTTCTCAAGAATTCTATCGGTAAGGCAATGTTTTGATTTGTCTATTAACTAGGACACTTTTGAGGCCTTAATATGAATCAACCTTCATCATAACACTACCAGATCACTAAAAATTTATTGCTCATAAGTTCGAAGAATGATTCTAAAATGTCTGAACTTTTAGGGTATTACAATATCTCCCCCTTGGGAATATTCGTCCTCGAATGGGACTGACTAAGCTGAGATTACTAATGTACAGGCCTAAGGGATGCAACATCTGAAATATAATGACATGACTGACCTAAATTATAAGATGAATATATCTGAACATACTGAACATATATATCTGATGCATAACTGACAAGTTGAACTAATACATATCTGATGCATGATTACGTGACTGAACTGTTACATGTATGCATGACCGAATGCAATGATATTTAGTTCCAAATTCATAAATACAATCCTGAACATGAAACTAAATAAGCTTAAGGAGAACTATTACCTTGAGCTTGATCTGAATTAGCATAGAAGAGGTGAGGATACTTGGTACGCATATCTGCTTCTGCTTCCCAAGTAGCTCCCTCAACAGACTGGTTTCACCAAAGAACTTTAACTAAATAGACTTCTTTGTTCCTCAGTCTACGAGTCTGATAGTCTAGAATTTTGACTGAAATCTCTTTATAAGAGAGGCTCTTTTGGATATCCATGCTCTGAGTAGGGACTACAACTGAAGGGTCACGTATGCACTTCTTGAGCAAAGAAACATGGAAGACTGAATGAACTGAAGCTAGATATAGAGGCAATTCATGCTCATAAGCTACCTTTCCCAAGTGATTGAGAAATTTGAAAGGACCGACATATCTGGGACTGAGCTTTCCCTTCTTGTCGAATCTCTTCACCCCATTCGTAGGAGAGATCTTGAGATAGACAAAATCATCAACCTCAAATTCTAGATCCTTTCTATGAACATCTGCATAAGACTTCTGTCAGCTCTAAGCAGCCCAAAGTCTTTCTCTGATTAACTAAACCTTCTCTGAGGCATCAAACACTAAGTCAGGCCTTATGACTGAGGCTTAACTTACTTCAAACTAACCAATTAGAGATCTGCACCTCCTACTATAGAGAGCTTTGAATGGAGTCATCTGAATATTGGAATGATAACTATTATTGTATGCAAACTCAATCAAAGGAAAGTGGTCATCCCAAATTTCCTTGAAATCAATTGCAGACACCCTTAGCATATCTTCTAGAGTCTAAATGGTCCTTTCTACTTGACCATCTATTTGAGGATGAAAAGTTGTACTGAGATGAACTTGGTTACCAAAACCCTTTTGAAATGCTTTCCAGAAGTAAGAGGTAAACTAGGTACCTCTGTTTGAGATAATAGATAGTGGAACACTATGTAATCTGACCACCTCCCTGATGTAGAGTTTGGTCTAATCCTCAGCTGAATAAGAGGTATGGACTAGAAGGAAATGAGCTGACTTAGTCATCCCATCTACAATAACCCAAACTGAATCATGCTGATGACAAGTTCAAGGCAAACCCATCACGAAGTCCATGTTCACTTCTTCCCACTTCCAAGTAGGAATAGTGAACAAGCATGGAACCACTAGGCTTTCAATTCTCTATCTTACCCTACTGATATATTGAGCACTAAGCCATAAAAGCTGCAATATCTCTTTTCATCCTACTCCATTAATAGATCTCCTGTAAGTCACAATACATCTTAGTGGCCCCTGGATGAATAGAATATGGCACACCATGTGCCTCTACAAGAACTCGCTGCCTCAAGTCATCCACATCTAGAACACAGAAATGACCTTGACAATAAAGGACACCATCTTCCCCTTGGGAGAAAACCTCAACCTTCTAATCTCTAATTGACTCTTTTATCTTGACAAGGCTAGGATCCCTGTCTTGCTTTTCTTTAACCTTGGAAACTAGAGATGATTCTGAACTACTCTGAACACATACATCACCCTCTGAAGAATCGACTAAGCGAACACCTACTCTGGCAAGCTGATGGATTTCCTGAGCTATCTTTTTTTTGCTATCCTCAACGTGACAAACACTACCCATGGAGAGTCTACTGAGAGCGTCGGCCACAACTTTGGCCTTTCCTTGATGGTAAAAGACACTCATATTATAATCCTTCAAGAGCTCTAACCACCTTCTCTCATGAAGATTAAGATCTTTCTGGGAAAGGACATACTGAAGACTTTTATGATCTGTAAAGACATATACATGAACTCCGTATAGATAATGCCTCCAAATCTTTAAGGAAAATACTATGACTACTAACTCAAATCATGAGTAGGATAATTCTTCTCATGGGGCTTTAACTGTCTGGAGGCGTAGGCTATGGCATTACCATGTTGTATGAGGACATAATCTAGACCTACTCTGGATGCATCACAATACACTATGAACCCATTTGAACCATCTGGAAGAGCTAGAACTGGAGCTGAGGTGAGTCGAGTCTTCAACTCCTAAAAACTCTTCCCGCAAGATCTGACCACTGAAACTTGACCTCCTTTTGAGTTAGTCTGGGCATAGGGGATGTAATAGAGGAAAATCCGTCAACAAACCATCTATAATAGCCAGCCAAACCTAAGAAACTCTTGATATCTGATGGAGAGATAGGGCGAGGCCATTTTCTTACCGCTTTGGTCTTCTGAGAATCTACTCTAATGACATCGCCAAAAATAATATGGCCAAGGAATACTACTGACCTTAGCTAAAACTCGCACTTACTGAATTTAGCAAATAGTTGGTGATCTCTGATGGTCTGAAGAACAATTCTGAGATGGTCTGCATGATCGCGCTCTGTGCGAGAATAGACCAGGATATCATCTATGAAGACTATAAAGAACATGTCCAAGTACTACTTGAACACACGGTTCATCAAGTCCATAAAAACGGCTGGGGCATTGGTAAGACCAAAGGACATGACTAGAAACTTGAAGTGACCATACCGAGTATAGAAAGATAACTTTAGGATGTCACATTCTCTAAATCTGAGCTGATGATAGCTTGATCTGAGGTCTATCTTGGAGAAATAACTGGCACCCTAAAGTTTGTCAAACAAGTCATCTATCCTAGGAAGAGGATACTTGTTCTTGACTGTGACTTTATTGAGATGACAGTAATCAATGCACACCCTAAGAGAACTATATTTCTTATGCACGAATAAGACTGGTGCGCCCCATGGGGAAATATTGGGTCTAATGAATCCCTTATCTAAGAGATCCTTCAACTGTTCTTTTAGTTCTCTGAGTTTTGCTGGTGTTATTCTGTATGGTGGAATAGAAATAGGCTGAGTATCTAGAATAAGGTCAATACCAAAGTCTATTTCCCTTTCGGGAGGAATGCCTAGAAGATCTTTGAGAAATACGTCTAAATACTCATTTATAATTGGGAATAATTCAAGACTGGGAGATTCAAAACCAGAGTCTTTAACATGAACGAGATGATAAACACATCCCTTGGATATCATTTTCCTTGTCCGGAGGTAGGAAACAAGCTGAACCCTAAAAGATAAAGTATTACCCTTCCACTCTAGGACGAACTCATTCGAGAACTAAAATGGAACTATCATGTTTCTATAGTCAACTATGGCTTAGCATGAATAAAGCCAATCCATGCCGAGAATAACATCAAAATTAGTCATCTCTAACTCGACTAAACCTACTAATGTGGCTTTCTAAAATATCATAATCAGGCAGTTCCTGTATACCCGCCAAGATATTATAGTTTTACCCACTGGGGTAGAGATAGAAAAGGGCTCTACTAAAATTTTGGGACTGGTTCCAAAATTTTCTGCTATATAAGGAGTAACAAAAGACAAGGATGCACCTGGATCTAGCAAAGGATAAACATAAACATAGAAAATCTGCAATGTACTAGTAGCGACATCAGGAGAATTTTCCTAATCCTATTGGGTCTGATGAGCATAAAGTCTGTTTGGGCATTGCCCATTAGTAGCACTGGAAGTGGCACACTACTGATTTAGGCGACCGAACTGGGCTATGGAACAATTCTGCTAACCCTGCAGACCTGACTACGGACACTCTATAACCCTATGGTCTGGCTTGCCATAATCGAAATAATCATCGCTACCAGCTCTATAGGTATCCTTGTGGTTCTTACCACAAGTTTGATACAGGGGGTTAGTCTGGGCACTACTGACACTGCCCTGAGACTTAGAGCCTAGTGCTCGATCTCGATGGCCGTCTTTGAAATTTGGCACTAGGGTACTGGCGGAAGAAGGACATGGAACTGCTGGCTTAGGACAAAATTAGGAACAGTTTCCTTCCTTCTGATTTGGGTTGCGCAAAACTTAATCTACCTGACCTTGCTTTCTTGTTCTACCTCTCCTTAGTCCTAATCTTCTTCTCCTCTATTTGTTGAGCATGGGTCATGATCCTGGCTAAAGTCATATCATTTTTCAGCATCGTACACCGATACTCATTTACCATGCTATCATTCACCTCTAACACGAACTTGCTCATCTTATCCCTGTTATCTGCAACCACATGAGGGGCATATTTATCTAACTAAGTAAATCTAAGAGAGTACTTTTTAAGCATCATATTTCCCTGCTTGAGGTTGATAAACTCTAGAATTTTTGTCTTTCTCAACTCTTGGGGAAAAAATCTATTTAAGAAAGCCATGACAAATTTCTCCCACTCTATATGACCTGCATTCTCTGATCTCTTAAACTTCCATTATTTGTACCAAGTGTGAGAAATATCCTATAATTGGTATACGGCTAACTCAGCACTCTGATAAAAAGTAACTCCCATGATGTCTATGACCTTCTGGACTTGGTCAATGAATTCCTGAGGTTCTTCATCAGACTTAGACCCAAAGAAAGATAGAGGGTTCATTCGGGTGAAGTCCCAAATCCTAGCTGCGACTGAGTTAGCCACTAGATTGGTTGGAATAGCTGGTGGCCATTCATTTTGGGCATCCACAGACTGAGCAAGTGTGGTGAATGCGGCCCTAAACTCCGTATGAGAAACATGTTTGCCCAAAGGATATTCAAGTTAAGGAGCTGGCTAGTTTCTTCTCTTTGGAGGCATATTCTGAAATAAGAGCAGAACGAATTAGACTGAGAGTTTAACTTGAGATCATGATCACTAGCACGACCTGAATACTGAAAGAAGGGAACTATTCCTAAAACATCTTATAGCCTCTTTCACATAAATGTGGCGTGTAACACACCCATGTACAAGACTATACTAGATGCGACTTTCAGACTTCCTTGGACTCTATTGAACCTTAGGCTCTGATACCAAGTTTGTAACACCCCAATTTTCTGAACCAAAATACTACACGGTGCTTATGACCCCAAAGGACCATAAGCGAACCCATGATAGATATCTGTACCTGTATACTATATAATATACATATAAAAAGCATAAAACATGAACATTAGGTCATAAGGTTCAACTGAATAAAATATTTGACAAATCATAACATCCATATAGGGTAACAAATACCCAAAACAACTAAAGTCTAAAACAAATATGAACTAAATCTAAAAGCCTCTAAATACTGTCTGAGTAAGGAGTTGAAGGAATATGTCTCCAACTAACTTTGTAAATTGAAAGATAACCGAAGAAAATAAATAAAGTCAAATCATATCATCCTCAAATGAAAAGAACTCACTGCAACTCTGTATACTGAATTGTGACTGCTACTACTGATCTAGAACCCATGGCTCTAAACCTATGGTGTAACATAAAAGAAAGAACCATAGCGCAAATGCGTCAGTACAACTAAAAGTAATGAGTATACGAGTGAGGTAGGCTATATGCAAAAGTTCTTACACGTATGAGCAGTTCTAACTAATGACTAATATGAATATGAAAGTGCAAACATGCATACATAGTAACTGAGGTTGTGAATATGTGATATCTAGATATATACGCTGATACATGGTTTATTAATATCTAACTTGACTAATACAGGGAATTCTGATAACATGGATGACAGTGTCTGACAGTTCTAAATCTGATGGAACTACCTGAGTTTCGTACTTTAATTGAATTGACTATATCTGACAGTCCTGGTATACTAAAATCTGAAGAACTATCTGAATTCTTTTACTAAGACTGAGACTAAAATTATGAGAGGAAGTTGTTTAATCGACATGCCCTATATGTGCTATAATAGCCGAGCTGGGGTCCAATCTATGCTCTGATTAGAAGGATGTCAATACCAAGCCACTAGTAAGGACAAGCTGTGAGTGACCCTTATCTTACAGGTTACTCTAATGAGAATAGTGGGACCCTGGTATGATAGGTCAAATCACCTCATCAACCCTAATCTTACAGGTTTAGATGTCTCAACCTACGTTTACTACGTAGTTCTAGAATACAAAGATGACTGCTAAGAATTACACCCTTATCTGGAAGGTGAGTTCCCATCTTTGGGTTCACTCGATGCTAACTTCTACTCCCATCTAAAGAGATTGAACATGATTAACTGACTGTACATGGACTGAGTAACTGACTTTTGTTGACTGACGGAATAGTATTATTATCTGAGAATTAACTGAGATTATAAGATTTTTGAGATTTCCTGAGTCACATATCTGCCTGAGTTCTATAGATCATGGCTTAACTGAGAATACCATGATAACATGACATAGCTCTAGGCACATAACTATATTTTTCGGGTGCATGTACCCTCAGGACTCGATGGAAGGAAACTGACACATATGACTGACTTGATCATAAGAATAGAGTCCATAATTCACAATATTATAAGTAGAGGATTTCATACTACACTTGGTTTTCAACATCTTATACATGGAAGGGGATGTTCACAACATGTATATGCTCGCGTTGCTTCAATATCATGCTCATTCCATATCGTAACAATAACACACAAAAATAACGTGGAGTTCATGTAGAGTCATAAAGAATAGAGCATGGGCTTGTCATTTAAGCACTATTAAGTCATAAAAATATGGATTCTATCATTCTTGGCATTTTATCAAACACCTTAGATGCACAACTTTGGGCATAGATGTAATTATTAATTTGATAATCTTAATTCATCCAAAATTCATGGATTTCAACTAACCTACTCACATGCTTCATGAAAACCACATCAAGATACAACCTTGAATGAAAATAACAATCATCAACATGAATATAGTCATAACACAATAAGGAAATCACAATTTATAATTTAAAACATGATTCTTGATCTCCATGGATAAAAGGGATCCATGGATGAACACTACGCATACCTTAGTGATTGAATCTTGAAAGAGATTTATTGTTTATAATATTTCTTCAAGAAATCCTTAGGATTTCTCTTGATTTTTCTTGACTAGGGTTTAACCCCCTTGGGAGAGAATGTTCTTGTTCTTGAGGAGATGATCTTCAGAGGAAACCCTAATCTTGTGGTTGAGAGTGTATGAGAGATCTTTTTGAGATATTTAACTAAAGAGAATGGAAGATAATACGCTCCTTGAGGGTTATAAGTCATGGGAAGTAAAGGAAAAAGACCAAAATACCTTTACTAAACCACTTCCCAGTTCCTGAAAATCTAAGGCTGACGACATTAGTGACAAGTCGTCAAGCTGGTGATAAGTCATCACAAAAGGGTAAAATATTTATTTTCTGGTTAAGGCTGACGACATTGGTGATAAGCCGTTACGGGAATGATGACTTATCACAAAATATCATCACTGGGGGTGGAAATCTACCCAAGGCTGACGACATTGGTTATAAGTTGTCACGCTTGCGACAGCTTATCACGAATGTCGTCACTCAGTTTCCCATCCTAACATGATGGAGTAAAATTGGCATAACTCCTTGCTACGATATTGGATTTAGGCAAAATTGATATCGTTGGAAATATAATTAAATTATCTATATTTTGGTGGGTCATACATTCAGAAATTCATAGCATAACGAGAGATATACTCCTTTGAAGTTGACTATACCAATATACTTCTCAAGAATTAAATCGGTAAGGAAATATTTTGATTCGTCTATTAACTAGGACACTTTTGAGGCCTTTAAGGGAATCAACCTTGATCATAACACTACCAAGATCTTAGTTCGTGATTTTGTGAAAATTGATGGAGGAAATTCTTAATTCTGAATCTTCTATGAAAATCCTAGGGCTTGTTCTTTAGAGTTTTTAAGAGTAATTGAGTATAAGTTGCTGAATTATGGACAAATCTCGTATTATAAGGCTTATTTAGGGTGGTAAATTGACCTTTTTAATCCCAGGACACTTATTTAATTTTTGAGAAAATTTCCCAATTTTTATCCCTGGCACGACGCGCCACGATAGCGCCAAGTCACTGGAAAGTAACAAATGGGAAATTGCACGGTGGTGTGACGTGGAATTATTGCATTGCCACCTTATCTATGACCTGGAAGTTTGGTGTGATACGCTATTATTGGAAAGCAACACTGGAAATTGATAATTGCTTTTTGAGCTATCTCCGCGATGCACTGAAGGCTCAGGTGATACACTGTATCATTAAAAAGGATCTAACTCTTCAGCCGGGTGTCAGATTTGGGAGAATTTGTTATCGATGGAAAGCTTATTTGATTCCCCACATGATAAAAATTAAAAGTCTTAAAAATACCATATGTATAAAATTGGATTCATCTTTCAAAGAAAGTTTCTAACATTCTTGGGAAACTTTTCAAGCTAGGAAAAGTCCGGGGTATTACAATATCTCCCTCTTGAGAACATTCATCCTTGAATGAGACTGAGTGAGAGGGAAATAATACAAACTGACGTACATACTAAACATGACTGGCTAGAACATAATTTCATGACTGACATAACTGATGGCTGAATATAACATACTGAACATGCATATCTGATGCATAAATTATAAGTTGAATTCATTCTTATTTGATGCATGGATAATTGACTCATAAATACATGACTAAATATTCTGGTGAACTGAATTCCTTACAGTGAGAATGCATGTTTGATGCGTGATTACATAACTGAACTTGTATATGAATGCATGACTGAATATGCAAGAGTACTTGTACCAAGTTTGTAATGGGGATTTGAGCATAATCTAAATACCAAGTTTGTAATGGTAGTTTGAACATGGATCTGAGTAAGTTCTAGAAAAACTATTACATAAAATGAGAAGTACTAATGAACCCATGATTATGCTAGAAATATACATGAATGGGAACATGAGAACATAACTGAGTCTGGTCTGATACGTAATATATGAAATGAACATCATGATTAGAACTGAGCCTCTGAATACTTGGCTAAAAGCTGAGGTTGGGACTTTGAGGGTCAACTTATGAGTACCCTCTACTCTAAATTGGATTCTTTTTTAGAACAATGAATGAGATGTTCTTGTCATGAATGTTTGGGGGTTTATAGCGTATCTCCCCCTTGGGACACTAGGTTCCTTGAGGAATAGTGAATTGGCTGAGCTACAGAGAAATACTGAGGTGATGCACAAGGTACCTAGGAACTGAGTCGTAACTAATTATCTGAGATTTAAGACTGAGGCATGATGAACTAAGCTGAGCTTGCACCTATCCGATTGGTTCATCTTAGAATAATTACATTCTTTCATGATATTTCGGTTAGAGAAATTGCCGGGGACATAGAAACCAAACTTTATGAATTTTTCTGTATAAGACAGCTGAGTAAGAAGATCATAACTTGATTGAGATTTGGTTAGATGATTTGAGGCCTACGAACACCATTTAAGATAAAATGACTAAGCCTTTTTTACTACAACTAAGACTACTGAAAAGTTTCATATAGATACTAAGCACGAATGTATAACTGTACTGACTTATCCAATTAACTGAAGGACTGATAGCTGAATACTGAGTTGGATGGAACTGTACTTAGTATTAAATAATTAGACTACAATTATAGAGCGTTATGCATAGGAGGTAAGGGTTGATTGAGTAACATGAGGTAACTGGGCATGGATTTAAGAAAACTGTATTACCTCAAGAATCTAGGCTAAGCTCCTAATGTGATTGGGAACATTCTGTAAAATGAGGTATTAAGGTACTACTGACTGAGTGATCTATAACTATAACATTTTCAAGCTATCCTAAAACTAGACTAAATTTCTGATAACTGACGTTGAGACTGGTGCTGAAGTATTTGATTCTGGGACTGAATGCTGATTACTAAAACTGAACACTGAAACTATAACTGAGATGGTAACTGAATTTTGATAGATGTATGATGAGGACTGATATAGATCAAGGATCTGAATGTATACTCACACTCTATACTTTCCCCAACTTATAAATACAACCTCTTGCTAGCCATTTACTTGTACTCTACTACAACATTCAAGCCTATCATCATAACTGCACCTTCGTGTAAAGCAAGCATGCAACAATCTCCTCTTAATATGAATTAGTTACTCTCTATCTTCTAAGCAACTGCTAATTACTATACTATTTTCATAGAGAGCTCACTGAAGGGTTAAATAG
This sequence comes from Capsicum annuum, assembly GCF_002878395.1. Classification (NCBI taxonomy): domain Eukaryota; kingdom Viridiplantae; phylum Streptophyta; class Magnoliopsida; order Solanales; family Solanaceae; genus Capsicum; species Capsicum annuum. The sequence goes on from NC_061122.1 coordinate 80,659,614, forward strand.
ATACTGGCTGTACTTGACACTTGAATTGAAGCCTAAGGAATAGAATATCAATAACATGGATTCACCAAAATGGTTTAAACTGAGGTTATACATGACATATCTGAGTTTGGACACTCACTAGAATTGAAGCATGAGTCATGTGGACTAAGCATATTGTAAAGCATGACTTCAGTATGTGGGTCAGGAGCTGCATAACCTGAGTTTGAAATTTTTAAATTTATGAGACATGATTCATAACACTGAGGGAGCTAGAACTAAACTCCTTATGTTGGGAACTGAAAGCGCACATAATACATAGAAAGTGCGTGAAAGTAGGCGGTGTTCATGGAACTAATTTGTACTGCGGGGTAAACTGGGACCCCTTATACTGGGAACTAAAAATATACATAATTTTTTGAGAAATGTATGAGCATGATTCGTTACCATAGAGTTAACATACAAAGCCTTAATAGATTTCGTGATAGCTAAAGTGCAAAACTCTACACTGAGATAAGGATAGGTCAGGAATCATCTTCCCTTACTGCTTTCTATACATATTGGCAATACTTTTAGCATCTGGGAGCCTGAAATGGGTCGCTCGATCTATTATCTCCCCCTTGGATTTAATCCATCATCATAAGTCTATAAAAACTTTACTAAACTCTGAACTAAACCACAATTATCATCACATACTTACGCTCCGTTTGACATATGCTTGCCTTACTAAACACATCATCTGGTTTTATTTCTTCATATACTACTAATATCACATCACACCTTCAATCCTAATATCAAGTCAATAAACTTAAATTCTGGCTTGCATTGTTCAAGCCTACTGATTCACTTTGGTACAACTATCCCCCTGGATCATGTTATCCCAAATCTACTACTGCTAAACTCCTAATTTCATGCTTCTAAATCTAGGTCATATGCTATCATAGAATTCTGAGAAGGGATTTAATGACATATAAGTTCTCTTGATCATGAATAAAAGTTGTACAACTCTAGAACATAACTTAATTGATGGATACTTTTGAGCTTGTGGGAAATCCCATAACTAACTGTAGGGTCTATCTAAGAAAGCCTTATCTCTAGGACTCGAGCTTCACTACTTCTATTACCTTGAAAGTAAAGTAAAGTTGATATGCGTGAAGCATGATGAGAATCTACATGAGCTTCTTAAAGAACCTTTTATAATCATGATCTAAGACATGAAAGAAAGGAAACTGTTTCTAAAACATCTCATAGCCTCATGCACATAAGTGTGGTGCACAACACACCTATGTACAAGACTCTACTAGATATGGCTTTCAGACTTCCAAGGGCACTATTGAACCATAGGCATTGATACCAAGTTTGTAACACCCCGAATCTGGTACCCAAAATGCTACATGGTGCCCAAGACCCCGAAGGACCATAAGCTAACCCATGACTGATATCTGTAAATTGAGCACTAAATAATAGTAATAATATCGTAAATGCAAAAACATGAACTGAAAGGCTATAAGGTTCAATACTAGTACATAACTAAAAAATTTGGTATAATAATACCACAACAACTGAGATAATTATCTGAATATACTGTAGTCTAAAAGCCTCTAAACTATTTGAATAAGGAGTTGATAGGACATGTCCTTAACTAACTCCAACTACTGAAATAAACTAAAATCTAAATTAGTAATAAAATCATCATATCCTTGAAGGTGAGGACCACTGCTAACTCTGGTCGCTGAACTGGGATGCTACTGGTTCTCTGGAGTTTGTGCTTCTAAAACTATGATATAAGACACCATAGTGCGAATGTGTTAGTACTTTGAATGTACTGGTATGCAATTGAGGTAGGATGAATGCAATAGGTTCATATGCATGAGCATTACTAACTGACTGACTAACATGGACGTGAGAATACATGACTTTATACGTAACTATAACTAAGATCATAATAGTTCTGAATACTGAGTTCTGACTACTAAGTCTACTAACACTGAAATTTGAGTCACTGATAAGTGAGAAACTAATACTATATTACTGAATACTGAGAGACTGATACTATTTTACTGATACATGGATAACTGTGTCTAACAGTTCTAATTATGAAGAACTGGTTTGGTTGACTGTATCTGATAGTCCTGAAGCTGAATGCTAATAACATAAGTTCTGATAGCTGATATAACTGATAGCATGAATGACTGTATCTGAAAGTCCTGAATCTGATGGAATTATCTGAGTTCCATTCTATATCTGAGTTGACTGTATCTGACAGTCCTAAAATCTGAAGAACTATCTGAGTTCTTTACTGAGGCTGAGACTGAGACTAAAACTAAAAATATAACTGTGGTAAGTATTCATCTAACCGACATACCCCTAATACGCCATTATAGCTGAGTTGGGGTCCAATTTGTAACCCCAATTAGAAGGGTGTCAATACCACGCCACTAATAAGGACAATCTATGAGTGACCCTCATATAACATATAACTCTAGTTAGAATGGTGGGAACCCTCATATAACAGGTTAAGCTACCTCATTTACCCTTATATAGAAGGCTATGATGTCTCAACCTATGCTGACTACATAGGTCTGGAATGCAAGGATTACTTCTAAGAATCACACCCTCATATAACAGGTGAGTTCCCATCCTTGGGTTCACTCGGTGCTAATTTCTACTCCCATTTGAAAGATATTAAACTAATTAACTGAATTGAACTGATACTAATGGTATTGTTTAGTGGAGCTAAACTAAACTGAATTTACTAAGTTCTATTGACTGATGGAATGTACTGAGTTTTGAGGGTTGACTGATAATACTGAAGTTACTGAGATTGACTGGGAATATTAAGGTTATTGAGATTACTGAGTACTAAGATCACTGAGATTACTGAACTATTGAGATTACTGAGATTTTTAGGTTTTCCTGAGTCACATGACTGATTGAGTTCTATGGATCATAGCTTGACTAAGAGTATCATGAAAAAATGACATGGCTCTAGGCACACAACTATATTGTTGGGTACGAGTACCCCCAGGACCCGATGGAAGAAAACTGATCACGCATAACTTACTTGTTCATATAACTAACATCATAATCTATAATACATTTATAGAAGCATTTCACCAAAATATATGATAGGAATAACTTGTACATACATGGGGATTTCATGATATCTTACTAGTTGGGCATTGTTTCTTCATCTAGGCATTTAATCAAACACGTAGTAGGAATATCACATGTAGACTACATTATACAACAATTAATCATCATGATTCCACTCTAATTTCCTCATCCTAGGATTCATTCATAGGTTCACATGAATATACATCTATACAAATCAATTCCACATAAAATTGATCACCCAACATGGACTTGAATTCAATTGATCATTCTGAACATAAACAAAACAAACCCAACATAAAATTCATAAATAAATCCATAAACATAAACTTAGAAAAGAGATTCTTGAGCTTCATGGATGAAAGGAGTCCATGAATAAACACTATGCATACCTTAGTTCGTGATTTCGTGAAGACTTATGGAGAAATTCTTGATTCTGAATCTTCTATGAAAACCCTAGGGCTTGTTCTTGAGAGTTTTTGAGAGTAATTGAGTATAAGTTGCTGAATTATAGCCAAATCTCATGTTATAAGGCTTATATAGGGTGGGAAATTGACCCTTTTAACCCGAGGACATGTATATAATTTCTGAGAAAATTTTTCAATTTTCATCCTTGACGCGACGCGCCACTATCACGCCAAGTCACTGGAAAGTGAAAAATGAGAAATTGCAAGGTGGTACGACGCGGAGCTATCATGTTGCCACCTTGTCTACGACCTAGAAGTTTGGCGTAATGCGCCACTGTCGTGGACCAACACTAGAAATTGACAATTTCCTTTTTAGCTATCTCTGTGATGTACTGAAGGCTCAGGTGATACACTTTATCACTAAAAAGGCTCTAACTCTTTGCCCGTGTGTCGGATTTGGGCAAATTTGGTCTCGATGGAAAGCTTATTTGATTCCCCATATGATAAAAAGTGAAAATCTTGAAAATACCAAATGTACAAAAATAGATTCATCTTTCAAAGAAAGCTTCTAACATTCTTGGGAAACTTTTCAAGCTAGGAAAAGTACGGGGTATTACAAAAATCTTGACTCAGACACATTCAAAAAAGACATTGATGAAAAATCATAGAGAGGGATAATTGGATAACTACTACACATGACTGCAAATCGACCATATATTAATTTTTGTACTTGTAAATTTGTAGGGTTTCAATCGCCTCCCAAGGAGTCACACCTGACTACCATCAAAAGAATCATTAGCTATCTCATTGGGACTTAAGATATTGAGCTGTGGTACCCTCACTCCTCTAATTTTGACTTAGTTGGCTATTCAAATGCTTATTTTGTAGGTGAAAAAATGATAGAAAGAGTATTAGTGGAATATGCCAGATTCTTGATGATGTCCTAATCCCATGGCATAGTAAAAAATAAACTTCAGTCGCTCTATCAACTACCAAAGCAGAATAGATAGACAATGGAATTTGTGGTGCTCAAATTCAATGGATTATGCATCAATTATGTGATTTTAATTTATATTTTGAATTTGTGCCTATCATGTGTGACAATACTAGTGCAATTAGTCTTTAGAAATATATTGTGCATCAGTCAAGATCTAAGAATATAAACATCAAGAATTATTTTCTTCGACACTATTTAGAAAATTGAGATTTTCCCTTAAAATTTGTTGATTATGAAAATCAACTTGCTAATATTTTTACAAAGCCTTTTTTAGAAGAAAGAATATATTTTTTAAGAAAAAATCTATGTATCATATGAATTAATGACATTTGATTGTACTATCCTTTATTTTGGCAAAAATCCTTTACAAAAATATTTTTTTCATAATTTTCCTCTTAAACTCAGCATCATTACCTTTTATCCACGTAATTTATTCCTTATTATTCTTTCTCCCCTTAATTACTCGTACTTTACCCTTTCACTTCCCCAGATAACTATCACCATTTTACTTCATAATTCACCGCAGATCAGTTCACCGATTTTTAACTTCCCACCGATTCACCTTCTTTATCTTACTTTTTATACTCTCTCCAAACTTATTTCTTCTTATACCTCTATGATCCAAATAATATCGATGGCCAATCTTACAAAATATCTTTTGAATTTTCATTTCGATAATCATGATCTTGTTCTTATCTCCAGGTACTCCGAGGAATCCTCCTCTCATTCTGTGCAATTAATCGTTAATAAAATATGTTCAACCCTTAGAACTAATTCATCTATCAATAAAATTTTTCTCTTCTCTCTGGTCTCCCTTCCACCAAAGGACATACATAAATTCTGGAGTAGTTCGGAATGGGAAAAGTTTGTTGCCTTCAAAAGACTCTCAGTTATGCCCGACCAAGTTATGAATCTCTCTCAGTTAAAGAAATTTCACTACAATGTAAGTTCCTTTTTCAAAACCCAAGATCTATCTTTGGTATTTCATCTTTGTGGTATGGAGGTTTATGAGGACCATTTGTGTATGTCTTATACAAATAATCACCTCTCTCAAGATAGCGTAAAGTTGTAAACTCTTATGCTTTGGACAATAATCATTCCTAATGATTTCTTATTTGAAAAGTTTTTGATACTAAGTTTGTTGGGGTCATTCCCTTTATGAATGGTACTTGTCCTGATGAAGCTAAAAAGGATGTCTCTGATCTAGAAATTAGTTTATCCAATTGTTTTCCTCTATTAGTCTAGTTTAAGTACCAAATTTTTGCTCATATTTTCACCACTACCCTTATCCATTGAAAAGGTTCTTTCAGTAATACGACTTGTTAGGATGTGTTTGTGCTGTATTGCATGGTCAAAAAATACAAAAAATGGGTTTTATGGTTTTGAGAGTATATGTTGGAGAGTGCTACAGATAATGTTTATGCCTCTTTTAGCTTACATTATGGACAGTTGATCACCAGAATCCTTCTCTACTACTTCATTGATCTCTCTATGTATCCAGTGATGAAAGTCTCACCCACATATGATTTTAAAACATTTGTCAGCATGGGATATGTCTTGCTCGATGCTGAATGGTGAAAGAAGGACTCTGCCAAAGAAGGTACTGATCTCCCTAAGGTAAGATAAAATATGTCTAACCCCATTTCCATGTGATAAAGGAAATAGTAGAATTCAAAGATCGACTCAAGATGATTGAAGAAGGATTGTTGCTTCTTCAGGAGCCGACTACCAGGATGTTAAAGTTGAGTAAGCAAACTTGTATTGATGTGAGCAAAGTGCGCTTATATAATACCCCAAGATTGTACCCTGGATGCCACCCGGTGCTTAAGACCCCGAAGGACCAAAAGCTAACCCATGACTGATATCTGTTGTGAGCACTGAATAATACACTGTAATAAATATGGAAAAATAGGTTGAACTGCCATAAGGTCCAAAAATCAAAATACTGATAAAAGATAGCATCTATAATAATAATCTGTAAAACTGAATACTGTCTGAAAGTCTAGTCTAAAAGCCTCTAACTGAGCTATCTGAAAAGTGAAGTTGATGGGACAAGCTCCCAACTAACTTTAACTAATGCAATACTGAAGCAACTGTAATACTAAAATAAAAACATATCCTCGATGGATGAAAATCACTACTAAATCTGCGACTACTAACTAGATCCATCTAAGCACAGTTGAGAACCTGAGCATCTAAACCTGTGATATGAGGCATCATAGCATAAAGAAAGAGTATACGTTAATACATGGAATGTACTTGTATGCTAGATGAGGTAAGGCTAAATACAAGGCTTCATATGTATGAATGGTAACTTACTGATGATATAGAATAACTGAATATAAGAATGCATGGATAACTGATACTACTCAAATCCCTGAGTATGCAATACTATGGACATACATAGATATATACCGTATCTAATATTTTCTAAAGCTAAGTACTGTGTTCTGATAACTAAATAAATGATATCTAAAGTTACTGAAAACTAAATTTCTGATACTGATCGACTGTGTCTCATAGTACTGATTCTATAAAACCAAACTGAGTCCTAAACTGAAAACTGAAACTAAAACTATGGAAGGTAATTATCTAACCGACTTTCCCCAAATCTGATCTGATGGGGGTCCAATCTGTAACCCCAATTGGAAAGGAGCTAGCACCATGCCACGAGTACTACAACTACTGTAGAGTTAGTCTTAACTACTTTTGACCCTTGAGATTAGTCCTAAACTAGCGCGTGATCCCTGAGTATGTTAGTCTTATCTAACAAGTGACATCTAATAACCTACACTGGCTACGTAGTTATGGAACTTTGGGATTTCTTCTAGGGACCCAATCCTTACTAATAGGTGAGACCTCATCCTTAGGCTCGATCGGCACTGAATCGTACTCTTAACTGAAAGACACAAAACTGAGTATACTAAACTAGACTGGACTGATGCAGAGCTTATTGAGTTTTCCTGAGTTTTATAACTGAGTTCTATAACTAATTGAGTTTTAATGAGTTCTGTAACTAATTGAGTTCTACTGATCGTGACATGTCTGATACTATTTGCAACTGGAACTGGCTTTAGGTAAACAACAGAATTATCGGGTATTAAATAACCCTAGGGCTCGATAGCATAAAAAGTAAAGTAAAGCATAATTTGAATAACATAACAATGTTCACTTGTTCATAATTCATTCATAGAGACATTTCATCAAACAGTTGTAGGGCATAAGCTTTTACATATGCTAGCATGTCACGATTTTGTCATTTAATTCACATGGACATTCTATCAAACATTTGGGGAGAACAACTTAATGCACATAATCATGGATAACATATAAACATGGCAACTACAATGCCCAAACTTGCAATTTCATTTCATGGGTTCAACATGCAATTCACATAATCCCTCCAAATACTATTCTATTTTCTTGAATCTTATATAATCATGGATCAAAAATAGAATTAACATCATAGATACATTAATCACTTTGTAAATTCAAGGGTTTATTAAGATAATCACATATTCATCACACATGCTATTCAATTTCATTAAGCTCACAATTAAATCATAGATTGAAACCCTACTAATATCATGAAGATGAATTTAATCCAATTAAAACATGAAAATCATAAATCTGAGATCTTGTATAATTAAAAACGGATTCTTGGACTCTATGGATGAAAAGGACCAATAGATGAACGCCTAAGATACCTTAGAGCATTCTTTCTTGAAGGTTCTTGGGGGAATTCTTAGGCTTGTTCTTGATTTCTTAAAGTAGGGTTTTTGCCTCTTTGAGGGACAATGTTGTATTCTTGAGAGAATGTGAGGAAGTAATAAGGAAATAGGTTATTTAGGGGTTTAATTTCGTGTTTAGATTGATTAGGGCCATGCAAAAATACGAAACTACCCCTGGGACTAAAGTAAAATTCATCACTGAAAAACCCAATTTTGGGCACTAGAGCGATGCAGTGCTACTGCACTGTGTCAGTGGAAACTAACAATCATTAATGTAGCTAGTAGCGTGACACAGTGGTATCACGTTGCCACCTTGAATGTGACCTGGAAGTTCATAGCGATGCAGTGGGATCGTGTTGGTACACTGGAAATTGACAACTGGGAATTTGGTCCATCACGCGACGCACCAATATCACAGAGAAACACCGGAAATGGATAATCTCTATTTTTCTGGCCCCTGTAACACGTTGATGGCCCCAATCGCACCCTGTCTTACAAAAATGGCCATAACTCTTTGCCCGGGTGTCGGATTTGGGCAAATTTCATATCGTTGGAAAAGTGGTTCAATTTCCTATGCAATGAGAGTCTCTAAACTGAAAAATACTGAGTATTTCAATTTTTTCATATAGGATAACTCATGGACTGAGAGTTAATTTAAGCTAGGGAAATACGGGGTATTACAATATCTCCCTCTTGTGAGCATTCTTCCTCGAATGAGACTGGTTAAGCTGAGAAACACTGATAGACTGAGAATATACTGACATACATAGCTTAAAAATGACTGAATCTTGAGGCATGACACATTTCTGAACTGATCCATGAATGCATGACTGATTATTCAATGACAAAAAATACGAAGTTTATAGCTATAACTGAATTATGAAACCGAGTAAATGTAAGCAAGGCTGTTAGGCTGAGAATACTGATGAACCTGTGATCATTTACTGGACATGTATGAATGCGAGCATGAGGACATTACTAAGTCTAAAATGTGATACATGACCGAATATCTTGAACTAAATTGATTTCTTGGATACATTTCATACGACTGAGATTGGAACTTGAGGGCCAACTCATGAGTACCCACTACTCCAAAATGAATTCTTTATGTGAAGAGAAGATGGCATGCTCAGTTCATAAAGGCTCAAGGGATTACAGTGCATCTCCCCCTTGAGAAACTATGTCCCTCGAAGAATGCTAGCTTAGCCTAGATACTGACAAAAAGTGTAGATGATGCATGAGGAGCCTACGAACTAAATTGGGACTGAATATTTGGGATGTGAAACTGAGGCATGATATAAGAACTAGGCTAAACTCATAACTACTAGGATGCTCTATCTTGGAGCATTCATATTAAAAAAACTTCAGATAGTACGACTGGGTGGAAAATAGGAAACCATGCGCATTCGTTCGCCTGACTGCTAAAATGAAATGCTCGACTGGAGCATTACTTTAACACTCTTTCTATACGGTTCTAATGACTATAGGGAGTAAGGGAATCTGTGCATGGTTTGAATAAGACATAGGAATAAGAAACCACAATATGGCTAAAATTTTATAATATGGGCACTGATAAACATACCTACTGTGGTCTGAGATGAACTGAATTCTCCTGCTAAGTTTAAGCCTACTCAAATATCTGAAATATATTTATCCACTTACATATCAATATGAAATTCAAGCCTATCTTCATAACTACAGCCTTATGTAAAACAAGCATGCAATAATTTTTCCTTAACATGAAACATTTACTCTATCCTATGTAAACAACTGCTCATCACTACATCGTTTCATAAGGAGAGTTCACTACAGTTTTAAAATATGAGGACCTGAATCATGAATGGACACTATACTAAACTTGACACTTAACTGAAACCTGAGGAATAGAATAACAACACCATAGATTTATCAAGTGGTTTAAACTAATATATACATAACATAGTCTGAATTTAACTAATCATTTCGGGTGTAGCATGAGTCATGTAAATTGAGCATACTGTAAGGCATGAGAAAATGAGACATGAGCTACATGACCTGAGTTTGGAGTTTTTGTATTCATGGAAAATGATTCGTAACACTAAGTGAACTAGAACTCCTTATACTAGGAACTGGAATCGTACATGATTTTTCTATAATGTACACAAATATGAGCTATGATCATAGAGTTGACATATAAGTCATGGGTAGTTATCATGATAGCTGAAGTACCAAAACTTTGCACTGGGGTAAGGACGGCTTGGGAATTAACCTCTCCCGCTATTTTTTTCTACACATACTGACATTACTACTAAAATCTGAAAGCCTGACTTGGTTACTTGTGCTACCATCTCCCTCTTAGCTTAAAGCCATTATTATAAAGTTGTGAACCACTTAATCAATAACTCTAAACTAAACTTTCAATACCTGACTCTAAAGTCTAGGTTAAACACTAAGGAGGGCTCTGCTAATATTTCTAGTCTAATAGTAAAGTTGACGGCTATATAAAGCTTACAAATAAATTAAAGCCTCGGGATCTAACAAGGCATAAAAATAAAGATAAAAGACTCATAACGTACCCGTAACTATATTAGGAGAACTTCCCTAATCATGGCAAGACTGGAGTGCATAAAATCTATTCTGGTATTGGCCACTAGTTGTTCTAAAAGTGATGCTCTGCTGAGTCGGGAGACCAGATGGAATTAGAGGATGATTGTGCTAACTTGGTGGGTTAACCTTAGACATTCTTGGAATCTGTGACCTAACACTCCACATCCAAAACATACACCACTACCAGCTCTACACACGCCCAGATGATTCCTATCATATTTTAGAAAAGTGGGTGGGTATGACCTCTTCTCATACTACCCTGAGTCTTAGAGCCTGATGGGCTACCTCGAGTGTCATTTATAAACTTTGGCACTGGTGCACTAGATATAGAAGGATTTAGGGTGAAGAATTTCTAACAAAAATGGAAGCGGTAACCACCCTCTGACTTGGCCTACAACCACTTGTTCTGACTCCCTTACTCTCTTTATCTTTCCTCTTTGCTTCTCTCTCTTGCTCTGCTGAGTATGAACCCTAAGACTAGATAGGACAACAGCTTATAGGTTGTTTTGAGAAACTACTAAATAGGCTAAAGTAGTGAAAGCAATACTAAATTTTGCATGGAAGACGTGCTCATCTAGGGGATCTTCTAAAATGGGCTGAGGTGCTGACTGATTTACAGTTCTTCTTTTGTTAGTCTTTTTGGGAGGCATGTTCTGTAACCGAAAAGAAGAAGCAAATTAGACTGAGAGTTTAACTTGATCTCATCCTCACTCGCACGACATAAATAATGAAAGAAGGGAAACTTTTCTAAAGCATCGCATAGCTTCCTGTCCATAAGTTGGTGTGCTACACGCCCATCCGCAAGACTCTATGCAATGCAGCTTTCAAACTCCCTAGGAATCTATTCATACATAGGTTCAGATACAAAGTTTGTAATGCCCCGAGTCTGTACGTTAGATGCTATAAGGTGCTTACGACCCTGAAGGACCACAAGCTAACCCATAACTGATATCTGTTGTGAGAACTGAATAATACACTATAATAAATATGGAAAAATAGGTTGAAATGCCATAATGTTCAAAAATCTTAATACTGATAAAAGATAACATCTATAATAATAATTTATATAACTAAATACTTTTTGAAAGTCTAGTCTGAGCTTTCTAAAAAGTAGAGTTGATGGGATAAACCCCCAACTAACTCTGACTAACGCAATACTAAAGCTACTATAATACTGAAATAAAAGCATATCCTCGATAGATGAGGACTCGTTACTAAATTTGCGATAGTTGACTGGATCCGTCTAAGCCCGGTCTAAAACCTAAGCATCCAAACCTATGAACCCTTTCATTCAGCCTTACTTCATCTAGCATACCAGTACATTCCATGTACTGACACATACTCTTTCTTTATGCTATGATATCTTTAGAATAGCTGAATATAAGAATGCATGGATAACTGATACTGCTAAATTCCTTGAGTACGCAATAATATGGATATACATAGATAATTACTTTATGTAAGATTTTTTGAAGCTGAGTACTGAGTTTTGATAACTAAGTAACTGATATCTAAACTTACTAATAACTAAATTTTTGGTACTGATTGACTGTGTCTCACGGTCCTGATGCTGTAGAACTGAACTGAGTCCTAAATTGAAGAGTGAAACCAAAACTGTAGGAGGTAATCATCTAACCGAATACCCCAAATCTGAGCTGATAGGGGTCTAATTGTAACCCAAATTTAGAAGGGTTCTAGCACCATGCCACGAGTACTAACAACTGATATGGATTCAATCCTAACTAACGGGTGACCCATGAAATCAGTTCTAAACTAGCAGGTGATCCCTGAGTATGTCAGTCCTATCTAACAGGTGACATCTCATAACCTACACTGGATACATATTTTAGGAACTTAGGGATTACTTCTAGGGACCCAGTCCTAACTAATGGGTGAGACCCCATCCCTAGGCTCGCTCGATGCTGAATTCTACTCCCAAATAAAAGACACTGAATTGAGTATACTGAACTGGACTAGACTGATACAGATCTTACTGAGTTTTCCTGAGTTCTATAACTGACTGAGTTCTACTATGTTCTGTAAGTGACTAAGTTCGCTTGAGTTTTCTAACTGACTGAGTTCTACTGGTTGTGACATGACTGATACTATTCTGTAACTGGTACGGGCTCTAGGTAAATAGCTAAATTTTTGGGTATTAAATACCCCCAAGACTCGATAGCATGAAAATTAAAGCAAAGCATAATTTGAATAATATAACAATGTTTACTTGTTCATAATTCATTCATAGAGACATTTCATCAAAAACTTAAAGGGAATAAGCTTGTACATATGCTAGCATATCATGATTTTAGCATTTAATTCACATGGACATTCTATCAAACACTTGGGGAGCACAACTTAATCCATATAATTATGGATAACATATAAACATGGAAACTACATTGCCCAAACTTGTAATTTCATGGGTTTAACATGCAATTCACTTAATTCCCCCAAATACTATTCAATTTTCATGAATCTTATCATAATAATGGATCAAAAACCAAAATAACAACAGATATACATTAATCACTTTGTAAATTCAAGGGCTTATCAAGATAATTACATATTCATCACACATGCTATCCAATTTCATAAAACTCGCACTTAAATCATGGATTGAAACCCAACGAATATCATCAACATTAATTTAATATAATTCAAACATAGAAATCATAAATCTGAGATCTTGTATGATTAAAAAGAGATTCTTGGACTCTATGGGTGAAAGGGACCTACAGATGAACACTAACATACCTTGGAAGTCTCTCTCTTAAAAGTTCTTTGAGGAATTCTTAAGCTTTCTCTTGATTTATTTAACTAGGGTTTTCGCCTCTTTAACAGAGAATGTTGTAATCTTGAGAGAAATGAGGAAAAAAAATGAGGCAATAGGTTATTTAGGGGTTAAATTTCGTGTTTAGACTGATTAGGGCCGTGGAAAAATACCAAACTATCCCTGGGAATAAAGTGAAATTCATCACTGAAAAACTCAACTTTAGGCCCTATTTTGATGCGGCGCTATCACGCCAAGTCACTAGAAATTAACAATCGTGAATATGGCTAGTTGTGTGACGTGGTGGTGTTGCGTTGCCACCTTGGATGCGACCTAGAAGTTCACCGCGACACTAAAAATTGACAACTGAGAATTAGGTCTATGGTGCGATGTGCCAATATTGTAGAGCAACACTAGAAACATACAATTGTCATTTTTCTGGCCCTCGCGACACGTTGATAGCCACAACGACACTCTTTCTTATAAATATAGCCATAACTCTTCGCCCGAGTGTCGGATTTGGGAAAATTTTATATCGTTGGAAAGCTGGTTCAATTTCCTACTCAATGGCAGAATCTAAACTAAAAAATACTAAGTATTTCAAAAATTTAATATAAGATAACTCATGGATTGAGAGTTAATTTAAGCTAGGGAAATATGGGGTGTTACAGCTTAACAATTGATGTACTTAAGCAGGAAGGTGTCAAGCTGTTTAACTAGCAGATAAAACCCTTCTAGTTCATGGTAGCTCATGGATCTACTGATAAAACCCTACATTAATCATGTCTTCCTAAGGACCCCAAGAAGGACTAGAAGGAACCAGTGGAACTCCAGAAATATCAAGGACTAGACCCCTAGACCGAGTAGATTCCCTGAGTAGAATGTGTCCCATCATCATTGTCCTTAGTTGGGATAGAAGAGTTTTTGTGAATTTCTGATCATCCAGGCATGATATGAAAAGCGAAAAAAAAGAATTAGAGGAGATTCCATACCTTAGAGTCCAAGCTTGAAAATAGAACACAAAGAAAGAGAAACATTCCTAAATGCCTTGTATCATCTCTCTTATAAGTGTAGAACATTATAAACCCTTAAAAGAGACTCTACTCCATACGACTTTATGGACTCCCTATTGACCATGAACCTAAAGCTCTGATACCAGCTGACATGACCAAAACCAAGGCCTTACAATAATGGGCATCTCAAGTCCCACTAGGATCGGGGACCACCCCCGTGACCCAACTCAACCGCTAAATATGCATACCATAAGTCAAATAAATTCCAAATATATAATAAAATGGCATTTATTATAATTCCAGACTCAGGGATAGGTCCATAACCGTGACTAACCCAAACAAATCCAACCAGTATCCAAAAATAAACCAAAACCAAAATAATAACAAAGTTTGAATCCATAACATAATAGAATGGAACACTCATAAATACAATGAAACGGTATAAGCCCTAATAAAAATGTCTCTAACCGAAAGTAAAATAATATCAGGTGGGGAAATGCCCCCAACCATAGCCAAAACCAATGTCTATGAAATAACCAAAGTATGTGAAAACCATCCATGACATTAAATGGGGCCTTCCAAAATATGGAAGATTACAACTTCAATCCAACTGAGCTGATCGTAAATTTTATCACTAAACTAGAGAGGTAGGAGAGCCGGCTCCTGCAATGCATGGGGTTACAACTATTGAAAGATGGTTTAGTGGGCGAATGCTAGCATGCATTCAAGATAAGGATAAAATAATGCCAACCTTTAAAACAATGTAAACCAACATATGCATTCATATCCATAAATACATATATATAACCATGTTTTGAAAGAGAACCGGGTTTAGCATACCATTAAAACTATTAACCTGGGTATGTGTAGCTTAATGGTCCTCGAACCCCCTGAATGGGCCCCAATTTATGTAGCTGCATGAACCAGAGATACCATAGGAGTGGGGAATTACCTGAGTACCCCTCATTCTCCATCATACATATGCATAAGGGTACTTAAGGGATCCTCTTGTACCTTAAAAGTATCATATATGGTCGACCTGACAAATTCTCATGTCGGCAAATATGAGTTTCCAATGTCCATTCATTGGACTCACACCTTCAAGATTAGCTATCATACCTCGCCATTAATGCCCTAATAAAACAATTACCATACAACCAAACCACAGTTCCATTTATTATTATTCAAGGCTATAAGTAGTGGTATCATCATATCGACTATAGCTTACAAGCAATGTCTTTAGGAAACCTTTTAAAGATTAAGGGACTCCCATTTACCCATAGATTACATCATTAAGTTGACTTGGGGGAATCCCATGTACCCCAAAAGTGATCATTATTATGTTTGACTGGGGGGATTCCCTAGTACCCCGCAAGGCTTTCAATTATTCCAACCATAACCACCAATACCTTACTATTTAACTATTATAAACTATTTAAACCATTTATACCTATTAGGGTTCCATTACCAAGTTATACCATGCAATAGTTCAGTAAAATTCCAACAATTTAACCAAAAACATTCTCATAGCCATTTTATCAACATGTTGGGGCATAGAGTTTCCAAAGCCAAAACCATATACCAATTAACCATTCCCGTGCAAGAAAATGTTCAAACCACCATAATAATATGAAAACCATGAGTAAAAGACATGGGAAAACCATAACCAACCATTATAACAAAAACCCCAACATATATTTGAAAATCCAAAATCATACAACTTTTATGCCATGAAAACAAATCATAAAACATGCAAACAGTTGGAATTGACAATGAGGGAGTAGTAACATGCCTTAGATTAAGAAGATGATGGAGAGTAATCACCCTTTTAAGTCCCAATTGCTCCTATAGATGAAACCATATTATTCCTTATCTCAAGAACCTTAGAGAGAATTTGAGAGTGTTTTAAGAGAGTTTGAGTGATTGCAAATAGGTTAGATGATTCCCCAAGAAGGTTATAAGTTGTGGGGCCTTATGAGGTTAAGAAGGGAAATATCAAGATTACCCCCTAACTAAAAACACTTAAAATTCCCACAGGATGGTACGACCACCCCATATTAGCCATACCCAACTATACGACTGGGTACCACAACTCGTACCTTAGGCCTCCCCTTAGACCCTAACCCTATCTAATATCTGACCATCCAACTCAAACTGTACCATACTATACGATTAGTGCTATAAAATTGTACCCTAGTGTAATGCCCCAAAATATGGGTCTCGGAGCATCACACGGTGCTTGAGGCTACGAGTAGCCCCAAGCTAACCCTTTGAGTCATTTTCATTCAGTTCAACACAAATCAACGGGGTTTCCATAAATAACCCTCAAATATCAGCAGAGTAATCATCATCCAAAAATAAAAGAATTTCAGAAAGATAACAAAATATGACTTATTAGTGAACTCCCAACATCTATATTAGTCTAACAAGCCTCTAAGAAAATCAATAAAACCAGCGAGCCATTGAGACATGCCCCAACTGACTCATACTTAGTTATTAAATGTAAACGATTCCATGAAAATAACATCAGACATCACATCCTCGGAACATGAGGACTCATCACAACAAAGGATGTAGAACAGCGTGCCCAAAGAATCACTGTTAAACCTAGAATTGAGCATCTGAACCTACATTCCGAGAAAATGCAACCTACATCCGAAGATGTAGGTCAGTACCATGAAAAAAATCGAGTATGTGGGGGTGTATGCAGTTGTATAAACATCATCATCATAAATATTTATAAGAAATATGAAGGATGTATGAAAGACTCACATAGCCTGAAGAAAATCATCATAATCGTGAGAGGATGAAATAAGTACAATAACACATGTGAGTCATCATATAATTTGTCAATCACTTTCAGTTCATCAAGAATATCAATTCTCATAATGCAAATATCATTTAAATCTTTTGAAAGAATAACTTTCACAATTCCACTTTCAAATCACTTCACCTTTCACCATAGACATAAGGAAACACAAATACACTAGGAGATCCTATAACCAACATAAACCATGTGAGCTACATGGAGTCCAATGTACAACCCATATTGGGAAGAGTCGTCCTATCCTTACCATCGGAGTAGGACTATCGATATCAAATTCACACAAACTAGTGATCATTATATAAATCAGTCTCAGGCTTACTCCTATGGAGGCACGTAGTTCTAGGGAAGTAAGGTCGCTTTATACCTTCCACTCGGTGCTAAAGATTTCTCCCGGACTTAGCTCATATCATTTCAAAAATAATCCACACCAAAATAATTTTAGTAATATATAAATATACATCGGGAGCCATCATGCTTCCCATTTATCAAAATCAACCACGTTGTGAATTTCTTTCACACTCGAGTTCAAAACAACCCCATTAAGACCAAAAGGTCAAATCATTCAAAATATCTCAAATATTCACGTGCATATAACATACACTTTCTAAAAAAAAAACAAAATTTCCAATGGGAATTCACGATCCAAATATCAAAATCATGATAAATATCATTCAAAATTCATGCTTTATATCTTCAAATTCGTATAAATCAAATAAAAATCATGCCTTTGTAAAGAAAATTACTTTTGGGCACAAGAACGAAAGAGAGTTCTTGTTGAAAAACCCCATATACCTTGAATGATGAACTTTAGATCGATACTACTTTTTGAGATGTTAATTGTGCCTTTGAATGATGGTGCTTAGAGTTCTTGAACTAGGAACTTGGAATCTTGAATAAATTTACAGAATTAATGGTGAACTTTGGAGGTTCTTAAAGTTGGATGTAGGAGCTTAGAGTTTTCATTTTGAGGAAATTTGATGAAATATAATATATAATGCTTCTAATAGGCTTTAATATAGGGTTTGGATGGATTTTGGGTGAGGGGGAATGACCAAAATGCCCCTAAAAATCAAATAACTCTTGAATCTGTCCTTTGGTGGACTGTTTTGATAGTCTGATGTAGATCAACCATAATGTTTTGCTCCAATATCAAAATTGGATGAAACTAATTTCATTAGAAAGAGGAATCTCATATAATTCCGTTGATATATAGTATCTCACCCAGATCATTGTGTACAAGGAATTATGATCGTTTGAAGTTGACCCAAAAATTCATTTTTGATAAGCTGTAGTAGATTGACCATAACATTTTGCTTAGATAGTCAAATTCAATGAAACTAATTTCATTGGAAAGAGGACTCGTAGAGCTTTCCGTTGATATATAGTAGATCACCCAGATGATTATGTACAAGAAGTTATGATCATTTAAATTTGGAGCAAAAATACGCCAGGCATCAGTACTGTTTCCTGCACATTTTACTGTTCACTACTATTCATGGTTCGATCAGAATGTTCATAACTCGTCACTCGGGTGTCCGTTTTGGATGATCCACATATCGTTGGAAAGCTTATTAGATACTCTATGCAATGGTGGGTCATAATCTAAGACATTCCACACGGAAAATTTATAATTCATTCTAGAAGATAGAACCCAACACGTTGACATACAAAATTTCAACGAAATTTTTTTTTGGGGTATTACATCATCCCTTCTTGGAAACATTCATCCTCGAATGGCACTAGACATGCCAATATTAGATAGGGAATAGACAATACAGCTGAAACCATTCGTTAGACTCATCACCACATCGTTTCTCACTCCGAATGCAACATAGAAAGCATAAATTGAAGAAACTACAGCTGAACACATAATAAATGACAGCTGAACTACTGCAACATTTATCGAAAGTGCATGATTTAGGAAATAAAGGTACCTTTGGCTTGATCGGAGTTTGCAGAAAATAGGTGCGGGTACTTGGATCGCATATCCACCTCAGCTGCCCAAGTTGCACCCTCAATAGATTGGTTTCGCCACAACACCTTGACCAAGGGAACTTCATTGTTCCTTAGTCTTTGGACACTGAAATTAAGAATCTCAACAGTAATATCATCAAAAGAAAGATTTTCTTGAATGTCAGCACTCATAGAGGAATCTACTACCACAGCATCGCTAATATGCTTTCTAAGCATGGAGACATAGAATATTGGATGAACAAAGGACAACTCGGAAGGCAACTCGACCTCATAAGCTACCTTACCAACACGGCTATGAATTTTGTAAGGACCAACATAACGGGGACTAAGCTTCCCCTTCTTTCCGAATCTCTTCACCTCCCTCATGGTTGAAATTTTCAGATACACTAGGTCACCAACTTCAAACTCAAGGTCTCTCCTTCTAACATCCGCATATGATTTTTGATGACTTTGCGCAGTTTTCAACCTTTCCCTAATCAACTTAACTTTTTCCATAGCCTCAAATACCGAATGAGGACCACTCACAGCCACTTGACCCACCTCAAACCAACCTATGGGTGATCTACACTTCCTCCCATATAAGGCTTCAAACGGAGCCATGCCAATAGTAGAGTGGAAACTATTATTGTAAGAAAACTCTATCAACGGTAAGTGATCATCCCAATTTCCCTTAAAGTTAAGTGCACAAGCTCTCAACATATCCTCAAAGGTCTGGATAGTTCGCTCATCCTGACAATAGGTCTGCAGATGAAAGGAGAACTCAAAAGAACTTGGGCACCAAGACCCTTCTGAAAAGCTTTCTAAAATTGGGAAGTAAACTGAGTACCCCTATCCGAAATGATAGACAAGGGAACTCCATACAGTCTGACTAGCTTTCGGATATACAATCTAGCATAATCCTCAGCAGTATATAAAGTATGAACAGGCAAGAAATGAGCAGACTTAGTCAACCTATCAACCACAACCCAAATGGAATCATGATGGCGTCGAGAAGGAGGTAAACCAATAACGAAGTCCATATTTATCTCTTCCCACTTCCAAGTGGGAATACTAAACACTTGCATCATACCACCAGGTCTTTGGTGTTTAACCTTAACCTATTGGCATGTTTGTACACTTAGCTATAAACGCTGTTATATCTTTCTTTATGCCATTCCACCAATAGATTTCCTGCAAGTCTCGGCACATCTTGGTGGCACCAGGATGAATAGAATATCCCGCCCCATGCGCTTCAGCCATAATCCTCTGTCCCAGATCATCAACATTCGGGACACATAATCTACCCTGCAATCTTAGCACACCATCTCCCCCTTGGGAGAAAACCTGTACTTTTTGGTCCTTGACTGACTCCTTCAGTCTGACCAAACTAGCATCTAAGTATTGCTTTTCCTTCACTTCTGAAACCAAGGAGGATTTGGAACAACTCTGAACCCCTATACTACCTTCAGCCGAGTCAAACAACCTAACCCCCAATCTAGCCAAATGATGTATATCACGAGCCAACTCTTTCTTACCTTCTACCACATGCGAAACACTACCCATGGACACTCTACTTAGGGCATCCGCCATAACATTGGCCTTGCCCAGATGGTATAACACACTCTTATCATAGTCCTTTAAAATTCTAACCATCGTCTCTGCCTAAGATTCAATTCTCTATGGGTAAACACATACTGCAGACTCTTATGATCCAGTGAAAACATCAACATGGACACCATACAAATAGTAGCTCCAAATTTTCAAAGCAAACACAACAGTAGCCAATTAAAGGTCATGGGTGGGGTAATTTTTCTCATGGGGTTTCAACTGTCTAGAAGCATAAGCTATCACCTTACCCTTCTGCATCAATAAGCAACCCAACCCAACTCTCGAAGCATCACAGTACACCATAAAACCATCAACACCATCAGGTAAAGTCAAAATAGGGGCTGAAGTGAGTCGAGTCTTCAACTCCTGAAAACTCTTCTCACAAGATTCGGACCACAAGAACTTTACTTTTTTTGGGTCAACCGAGTCATAGGAGACGCTATAGAGGAGAAACCCTCAACAAAATGGTGGTAATAGCCAGCTAAACCCAAGAAACTGTGGATATCAGTCGGAGAAATAGGTCTAGGCCAATTTCTAACAGCTTCGGTCTTTTGGGGATCAACTTTAATACCCTTGGAAGAAATGATATGACCCAAATAAGAAACTGACTTTAGCCAAAACTCATACTTACTGAACTTGGCAAACAACTTGTGATCTCTAAGGGTTTCCAATACAGTTTGGAGATGATCAGAATGTTCATCCTCACTACGGGAGTACTCCAATATATCATCGATGAGCACTATGACAAACATATCCATATATGGTCTGAACACTCGATTCATGAGGTCCATGAAAGCTGCTGGTGCATTTGTTAACCCGAAAGACATAACAACAAACATAAAATGGCCATAATGAGTTCGAAAAGTAGTTTTTGGGATGGCATAGTCCCTAACTTTGAGTTGATGATAATCGGAACGAAGGTCTATCTTTGAGAAATAACTCGAACCTTGCAATTGGTCAAACAAATCATTTATTCTTGGAAGGGGGTACTTATTTTTTATGATGACTTTATTCAGTTAGCGGTAATCAATGCACATACGCAAAGAGCCATCTTTCTTTCTCCCAAACACATAGGAGCACCCCAAGAAGAAATACTGGGCCTTATCAAACCCTTATCTAGTAGATCTTTGAGTTGCTCTTTCAACTCCTTAAGTTCTGCAGGGTCCATACGGTAAGAAGGAATAGAAATGGGCTAAGTATCAGGAAGAAGATCAATCCTGAACTCTCTCTCTCTATCAGGAGATATCCCTGGGAGATCATCTGGAAATACATCAGAAAAATCATTGATGGCATTAATAGACTGGAGAGTTGGAGTCTCAGACTTAGTGTCTTTGACTCTAACCAAATGGTAAATACACCCCTTGGAAATAAGCTTTCTAGCTTTGAGGTAAGAGATAAAATGACTCTTGGGAGACACAGAATTCCCAAACCACTCAAACACGGATGCACCCAAAAACTGAAACTTGACCACTCGGGTTCAACAATCAATAGAGGCATAAGAAGAATACAACCAGTCCATACCCAGAATCACATCAAAATCTACCATGTCTTACTCAATCAAATCAGCCAATAAGACTCTATGAAGAACGGTAACAAGACACTTTTTATACACTTTCTGGGCAACAATCGAATCACCCACTGGGGTAGAAACTAGGATACTTCAGTCACTAACTTACTCATACTTGCCCGATTATCAGCCACTAAGTCAGGAGCATACTAGGCCAACTGATTGAACTTTAGAAAGTACTCCCTAACAGTCATAGAGCCCTGTTGCAGGTTGATAAAATCTTCCACCTTCACCTCCCTCATTTCCAAAGAGAAAAACTTATCCATGAATGCATCCTGGAACTCTTGCTAAGTTATAGGGACAGATCTCTCACCTCTACCTTTCCTTCAAGCAACAACCCAGTCATAAGCAAGGTCTTTCAACCTATACGTAGCCAATTCCACACTATGCTCCTCAGATACATGCATTACTTGACTAATCTTCTGCACCTCCTCTAAGAACAACCGTGGATCCTCATCAGACTTGGACCCATAGAATTTTGGCGGATTCATCCGTATGAAGTCACGGATCTTGGCAGCAGCTGAATCACCTCCCTACTGTTGTGGAGCTGGGAGCAGGTTACCCTGAACATTTGTAGTAAAAGCTTGGGCCAGTGCCTGAAAGGCTGCCTAAAATTCAGTATGAGACACGTTTTCATTCAAAGGGTTAGCGAGTTGAGGTTGCTGACCATTATTATTTCTTCTCGCTCGATATGGAGGCAAATTTCTGAAAGAGAAGAGCACGAATCAATAGCAGAGAGTGACACTTTAAGAATGATAGACTTCTAAAAAAAAGAATCACACTTTTTTCTAAAGCGTCTTATAGCCTCTTGCTCATAGATGTGGTGCGCTACACACCGATGATCAAGACTCTACTTAACACGGCTTGTCAGACTCCCTAGGACGCCTTATAACCTTAGGCTCTGATACCAAGTTTGTAACGCCCCCAAAAATAGGTCCTGGAGCGTCACACGGTTGTTCAGGCTACGAGTAGCCCCAAGCTAACTCTTTGAGCCATTTTCATTCAGTTTAACACAAATCAACAGGGTTTCCATGAATAAACCTCAAATATCAATAGAGTAATCATCATCCAAGAATAAAAGAATTTCAGAAAGATAACAAAATATGACTTATTAGTCAACTCCTAACATCTAACTAGTTTGACAAGCCTCTAAGAAAATCAATAAAACCAGCGAGCCATTGAGACATGCCCCAACTGACTCATACTCAGTTATCAAATATAAACGATTTCGTGAAACCAACATCAAACATCACGTCCTTGGAACATGAGGACTCACCATAACAGAGGATGTAGAACAGAGTGCCCAAAGAATTACTATCGAACCTGGAACTAAGCACCTGAACCTATATTTCGAGAAAATGCAACCTGCATCCAAAAATATGGGTCAGTACCATGGAAAGAAATCGAGTATATGGGGGAGTATACAGTTGTATAAACATCATCATCATAAATATTTATAAGAAATATGCAGGATGTATGAAAGACTCACATAGCCCGAAGAAAATCATCATAATCATGAGAGGATGAAATAAGTACTATAACACATGTGAGTCAGCATATAATTTGTCAATCACTTTCAGTTCATCAAGAATATCAATTCTCATAATGTAAATATCATTTAAATCTTTTGAAAGAATAACTTTCACAATTCCACTTTCAAATTACTTCACCATTCACCATAGACATAATGAAACATACACACACACTTGGAGATCCTATAACCGACATAAACCATGTGAGCTACATGGAGTCCAACGTACAACCCACATTGGGGAGAGCCGTCCTATCCTTTCCATCGAAGTAGGACTATCGATATCAAATTCACACAAACTAGTGATCATTATATAAATCAGTCTCAGGCTTACTCCTATGGAGGCACGTAGTTCTAGGGAAGTAAGGTCGCTTTATACCTTCCACTCGGTGCTAAAGATTTCTCCCGGACTTAGCTCATATCATTTCAAAAATAATCCACACCAAAATAATTTTAGTAATATATAAATATACATCGGGAGCCATCATGCTTCCCATTTATCAAAATCAACCACGTTGTGAATTTCTTTCACACTCGAGTTCAAAACAACCCCATTAAGACCAAAAGGTCAAATCATTCAAAATATCTCAAATATTCAACATCAACGTGCTTATAACACGCACTTTCTCAAAAAAACACCATCTCCAATGGGGATTCATGATTCAAATATCAAAATCATGATAAATATCAATCAAGATTCATGCTTTATATCTCCACATATGTAAATTCATCTTTCAAAATCATAAACATCAAGATTTCATAATAATCATCATAAGATATAGGTTCATGCTTCAAATTCATAAAAATCAAATAAAAATCATACCTTTGTAAAGAAAATTACTTTTACGCACAAGAACGAAAGAGAGTTCTTGTTGAAAACCCCCACATACCTTGAATGATGAACTTTAGATTGATACTCCTTTTTGAGATGTTAATCGTGTATTTGAATGATGGTTCTTGGAGTTCTTGAACTAGGTACTTGGAATCTTGAATAAATTTGCACAATTAATGGTGAACTTTGGAGGTTCTTAAAGTTGGATGTAGGAGCTTAGGATTTTCTTTTTGAGGAAATTTGATGAAATATAATATATAATGCTTTTAACAGGCTTTAATGTAGGGTTTGAATGGATTTTGGGTGAGGGGGATTGACCAAAACGCCCCTAAAAATCAAATAACTCTTGAATCTATCCTTTGGTGGACTGTTTTGATAGTCTGAAGTAGATCAACCATAACATTTTACTCTAATATCCAAATTGGATGAAACCAATTTCATTAGAAATAGGACTCTCATATCTTTCCGTTAATATATAGTATCTCACCCAGATCATTGTGTATAAGGAGTTATGGTCATTTGAAGTTGACCCAAAAATTCACTTTTGATAGGCTGAAGTAGATCGACCATAACTTTTTGCTCCGATAGACGAATTGGATGAAACCAATTTCATTGGAAAGAGGACTCGTAGAGCTTTCCATTGATATATAGTATGATCACCCAGATCATTATGTACAAGGAGTTATGATCATTTAAAGTTTGATTAAAAATATGCCAGGCCTCAGTACTTTTTCCTGCATGTTTTACTGTTCACTACTATTCACGGTTCGATCAAAATGTTCATAACTCGTCGCTCGGGTGTCCATTTTGGATGAACCACATATCATTGGAAATCATATTCGATACTCTACGCAATGGTGGGTCATAATCTAAGACAGCCCGCACAGAAAATTTATAATTCCTAGAAGATAGAACCTAACACGTTTACGCGCAAAATTTCAACGAAAAATTTCCCGAGCTATTACACCTAGGCAGAATAGAATCACCAAGACTAAACATAGGGCAACATATGATTGACACCCTACCATTTGTATCATAACATACAACTAGTATGTTCGAATAGTACCTTAGACAGAAACCAACCAACTCACACTAGTTACCAAACCCACCCTAGCTGTAACCTATCATACGACTAGTATCCCCTAGTCATATGATGTCAAGAATCCAAAACTCAGGAAATTTTCTAAGAGTAAAAACCCAGGGTGTTTAAATAATCCCATTCTAAGACACCACATGCCCATGGAATGTCACTGATTCAAGAAAAAACTCACACATAGATTACATGGAAAACAAAATAATCTTTCAAAGTCTAAAGCACAATCCTAAAATATTGTGCATGCTCCTCTCTACTCCTCGAATACACATGGATGTCATCGATGAACACAATCATGAAGGAATCCAAACCTTAACACTTGATTCATCAAATCCATAAACATGGATGGGGAATTAATCAACCCAAAAGGCATCTCTCGGAACTCATAATGACCATAACGGGTCCTAAAGGTTATCTTTTGGATATTCTCAACCCAAATCCTCAATCGATGGTAATCATACCTCAATTTTATCTTAGAGAACACTACTTGTCCCTACAGCTAATCAAACAAATTATCAATATGAGGCATAGTATAACAGTTACATGCACATGGATCCATCTTTTTTCATCACAAACAATATAGGAGCTCCATAAGGAGATATACTCGATCTAATGAAACCCTTACTAAGAAAATTCTAAAGCTTAGAATTTAGCTCTTTAAGCTTGACAGGAGTCATATGGTAAGGTGCCATATAAAAAGGTTGGGAGCCCAATTCAAGATCAATAACAAATTCAATACTATGCTCGAGAGGAAGTCTAGGTTTATCGGTAGAAAAAACATCAGAAAACTAACAAACTATAGAAACAGAGTCTAGCAATGGACTCTCTTTACTAACACCATGAATATAAACAAGATAAGACTCGTAACCCCTCTAAATAAGCCTCCTAGCATACATATAAGAAATAATCCCCGTTGGCTTACAACTAATAGCTCCTTGCCACATGATCGGGGGTATGCTGGGTATAGCTATGGTAACAGTCTTGGCAAAACAATCAAGCGCCACATGATAGTGTGATATCAAGTCAATGCCTTGAGTCACATCAAAATCTACTATGTCCAATATAATAAGATCAATATAGGTATCAACGTCTCTAATCATCATAACATATAATCTTAAAACCCAATCAACTACTAAAGAATCACCCACGGGAGTAGATACATGCAATGTCATAGATAATAAATCCTAAGATAACTCTAACCATAGAGAAAAATAAGCAGACATATAAGAATAAGTGGATCCCAGATAAAGTAAAGCAAAAGCCAACTAATGGTAAACCAAAATCATACTTGTAATAACAATATCTAAGGACTCGGCCTCAAATCTAGAAAGTACTGCATACAATTCCACCCTGTTGTGCTCCTAACCGACCTCCTACACTACCGGCCTGATATCTACTATAAGTACCTTGAGGGCTACCCCTTCGACAATACATACCTCCTCTAGATAAGAGATGAACTTCCTAATAGGTGGAACACTATAAGCTGAACGAACAATCGCTCCACGACTAGGGTACTCTCTCAAGAAGTTACTAAAAGCTTTACAACCATAATATGCCCCAGGCGCTGGATTGAATCCAGGAGATTTGGTTAGCCCAGAATAACCACCACAACTAAAATTGCAAAAAGACAAACCCCTCTAAGACTGACCATGACCCTCGATAGGGTGATCACTAGAGTTAGACTAGCTCCTTTTCAGTAAACACGTACTACAAGCTCTTATGATCAAAATAAATGTCCACATGCACCCCATACAAATAGTGGAGATCTTCAAAGAAAATACCACACTGCCAACTCTAAATCATGAGTCGAATAATTCTTTTCAAAATCCTTAAGTTGTTTGGAAGCATAAGCCACCACCTTACCATGCACATCAACACAAAACCCAATCCCACACAGGATGCATAACAATATACAAGAAAACCATAATTTCCCTTGAGCGGGGTCAAAATTGGCACAAAAGTTAACTTATCCTTGAACCTCTCAAAGATATCCTCACTAACATCGAACCACGACAACTTTACCATTTTCAGAGTAAACTTTGTCAACGGAGCAATAATAAATAAAAATCTCTCTACTAACCATCTATAATACACAACCAAGTAATATGACTCAAACCGGAGCCTAGTCATATCGGCTGCCTCAAGTTCAATTAGGACTGGAGACCACCCCTAATACCCAACCATAACTGCCCTGGAACTTATGTCAAATGAATTTCAAATATATAATAAGATAGAACTATGAATACTCATAGACAATGATAGAATCCATCAAATATATAATAAGATAGAACTATGAATCATAGGCAATGAGATAATCCCTAACCATAATGACCCAATAATCTAATAAATATCCAATCGGTGTTAACCCAAATACCACTACCAATGCCAAGGCTGACACTAATACCAACACTGCCCATGCCTATAGTAGTCATACAAGCCCTCTAACTGAAAACAAAGAACATCCAGTCGGGACATGCCCCCGACCATAGCCAAAACCAAAGTACAAGAGATAAACAAGAGTATGAAAATATATCTATAGCATGAAATAGAGTTTTCTAGAGTATGGAAGCTCACCACTTCAGTCTGACGCAAATGTTATCCCTAAATACAATCACTGAGTAGGAGGAGCAGTTTGGTCGATTCCTATATTGCGTAGGGATATAGCGCCCAAAGATAGGTTAGTAGGTGAATGCTATCATATACTCTAGATTAATAATATTATAGTGCCAACATTTAAGACCAAGTAAATAACCATATGCAATAACATCCATACATATATATATAATCTATGTCGAGAAAGAGAGACGGGTTTAGCTTGTAATAAAAATGTTTAACCTAGGTTTGTGTAGTTTTACCATCATAATCCACCCATGGGCTATATGGGTATAGTGTTACCCTTGAATAGGCCCCAGTATATGTAGCTGCGCAAATCGAAGATATCATAGGGGCCAGGGATTTTTGTGTACCCTTCGTCCTCCATGATATATATACAAGTGTAAACTTAATGGATTCCTATTTACCCCATAAGTATAAGTTCACCATGTCCAACCCTCACGTCAAAAATATGAGTTTACAATGTTCGTCCTTTGAACTCACACCTTCACAGTTAGCTATCAAAAATTGCCATTATTAATAAATTAAAACCTTTAGCACATAACCAAACCACTAATTCTAGAGTTAATTACCAAGGCATTTTGAATGGTATTGTTTTACCGACTATAGCTTGCAAGCAATGTCATTATCCAACACTTAGGGGATTCCCATATACCCCACAGGATTTCTAACTTACCAAAATCATGGCCACCAAAGCCTTATCAAATTATTTAAAACAACCTAAACAAATTTAAGTTCCATTACCATAGTATGCAATGTATGGTTTTCAATTAGAGTTCAACTATATGACAAAAACATTCTCATTAGTATTTTAACAAACACATTGAGGGCATATAGTTTCTAAAACTAAAAAATAAGTACCAATTTACCATTCTATAAGACCCCACAAAATCCTAAGCTTATCTCAGTCCTTTAAAGCTATTAAGGGGTCCCAAACTTAGAAAATTTTATCTAACTATTCAGACTTAGTGTTATTTTAGCCTTCATAGTTTGGAGACTCTATTTCACGAACCTTATGACCTTAAAGTTATGATTTTTAGGTTGAATCATGATAAAGAATGTCAGTAGGTGTTGTAACAAAAGTTTTGGATTTTTTGAACTTCATTTGAAACATATTTGGAAGCTCAAACTAGTGGATCGATGCGATCTCGATGTGCCGCATTGCCTATCGCGTCGATGAGTATTTTCCCTAGCTCCTAGTGTAGATACTAGTGAACCTATATGGAATCAATGCGATGAGTTGGCTATCGTGCCGATGTCAATGATGCGATACGTCGATCTACGCGTCGCTAGTCCAGTTTTCAATAATTAAAACCCGCATCCAGAAGGGTAAATTGGTCTTTTCCCATCTTATACCATCCTCTCAAAACATGTAATTAAGTCATCCAAAAAGCAAAACTCACTTAGTCTCTCTAGAATTTTTCAAGAACAAACCCTAGTTCATCACATTTAAGGATCCAAGTTCCAATGAAATCCATCAAACTTTTAGAAATTCAAGCCTTAAGGTATGTCAAGTGTTCATCCAAGGGTACCTTCCACCCTTGGAGTCCAAGAAACTCATTTAAACTTTAAGTAAATTGATTTCATGACTTCCATGATTTGGATTCAAGTGTATTCATGATTATAATGTTGATTGTGTTTCTATACCATGATTAAGTGCAAGATTTATGTAAAAATAATTATTATGTAGGTAGTATCAGGTGAATTTATGTTAAATATACAATGCCTTCTAAGTGTTTGATGAGTTGTTCATGTTAATTAAATTGTGGAATTATGTCATAGTAGCATGTATATTAGTTCATGCCATTCAAGTGTTTGATAAAATGCCTCTATAGATGCATTATAAACAAGTGTACATTTCTATGTTATGCAAGGTCATGTCATGCTTTAATTTTATTCTATCTAGTCCTAGGGGTATTTAATACCCGATAATTTAGCTGATTACCTAGTGCCAGTGTCAGTTACAGAATAATCTCAGTTACGTCACGATTAGTAGTACTCTCGTCAGTTATAGAACTCAGGAAAAAATCAGTAGACTCATTATCAGTCTAGTCCAGTTCAGTATTCAGTTCAGACCATAGTAAATTAAGTCAATTAACAGAATTCAGTAGTATTTTATCAGTCAATGAAACTCAGTAAACTCAATTTAGTTTAATCAAATATATATTCAGTAACAGATTAGTCAAGCCTAGTATATAACTAGGAATTAGTTTAGTTTCTAGTCAGTTGGGAGTAGGATTCAACACCGAGTGAACCCAGAGATGGGGACTCACCTTCCAGTAGAGGGTGTGATCCTTACAAGCAATCTTGGTGTTCCAGAACTATGTAGCCAGCATAGATTGAGACATCACCTGCCAGTTGAGGGTTGATGAGGTTTATTACTTACCAGTTAAGGGTACCACCATTCTTATTCAGAGCACCTGCCAGATGAGGTAACTTATCTTGTCTTTACCCATGGCACTGTACTGACACCCTTCCAGCTGGGGTTATAGGATGGACCCCAATCTATTTAGAAAGGGGCATGGTATTTAGATGATTACCTCCCACAGTCAGATAAAGTCACTTAGCTCAGTATAGAATTTAGACCAGCTTTTTAGAATCAGGATTGTCAGGCACAGTCACTAAGTTATCAGATACACAATATTAGTAAACTCGAATATCAGTAAATCAATAATTCAGAACTCTATATCTAGTGCCATCATGATCTCAGTTATAGTTTACGTATTCATGTATATACTCTCACTAGGTTATATTCATGTCATTCTGCTAATATTTTTCATGCATATCAACCCATGCATCTCAGCCTACCTCACATAGCATACCAGTACATTCAAAGTACTGACGTATACCTTTCTTTTATGTTATGATGTCTTATATCATAGGTTCAGGCGCACGGGCTCATGATTATACTTAGTAGCCTAATCTATCAGCAACAGACTTTGTGGTGAGTCCTCATAGTTTAAGGATAGACTTTTTATTTCAGTATCTCAGTTTATCAGTTTTCAGTAGTTGAGATTAGTTGGGGGCATGTCCCATCAACTCTTTGTTCAGACAGTAGAGGTTTTTCAGACTAGAGTATTTTAGACATATATATCAGTATTCAGTTTTTAGTATTCAGTATTTACTTTCAGTTTGAACCTTATGGAAAATTTTCACCTAATTTCTGCATAATTACAATATTATTATTATTCCATTATAGCAGCAGGTATCATTCATGGGTTAGCTTGTGGTCCCTTGGGATTATAACATAGTATAGCCTCCGAGGTACAGAATCAGGGCATTACAAACATGGTATCAGAGCGTAAGGTTCAATAGAGTCCTAGGAAGTCTGAAAGTCGTATCTAGTAGAGTCTTGTGCATGAGTGTGTAGCGCACAACACTTATGGACAGGAGGCTACAAGATATTTTACGAAAAGTTTCCCTTTTTTCAGTATTCATGTCATTCGAGTAAGCATGAGCTCAAGTTAAATTATCAGTATAATCCACTTTTTCCTTCCGTTTATAGAACATGCCTCCTAAAAAGAATAATGGAATAAGAACAAAAAACCAGTCAGTACCTCATCCTGTTCAGGCAGATCCCCTGGACGATCATTTTTCTCTTACAAAATTCAGGGTTGCATTCACTACTCTAGCCAATTTAGTAGCAGCTCAGAACAAATGACCAAAAGTTGTTCAGGCCAATCCAGTGGCTAATTTGCTTCAACCTGAATTCGGGACTTCACCTGAATGAACTGTAACACCCTGCTTTTCTGAATTGGAATGCTACACGGTGCTTATGACCCCGAAGTACCACAAGCTAACCTATGACTAATATCTATACCTGTGCACTGCATAATATAACATGAAAATGTGGAAACATGTACTGAATGGCTATAAGGTTCAAATCTGAATAAACATCTTATAAGACAATGTTTGAAAATGGTATAACAACTTCAAACTCAAGGTCTCTCCTTCTAACATATGCATATGACTTCTGATGACTCTACGCAGTTTTCAACGTTTCCGTAATCAACTTAACTTTTTCCATAGCCTCAAATACCGAATCAGGACCACTCACAGCCACTTCACCTACCTCGAACCAACCTATGGGTAATCTACACTTCCTCCCATATAAGGCTTCAAACAGAGCCATGCCAATACTAGAGTAGAAACTGTTATTGTAAGCAAACTCTATCAACGGTAAGTGATCATCCCAACTTTCCTTAAAGACATGTGCAGAAGCTCTCAACATATCCTCTAAGGTCTGGATAGTCTACTCAGCCTGACCATCGGTCTGTGGATGAAAAGCAGAACTTAAAAGCACTTGGGTACCAAGACCCTTCTGAAAAGCTTTCCAAAATTGTGAAGTGAACTGAGTACCACTATCCGAAATGATAGACAAGGGAACTCCATGTTGTCTGACTAGCTCTCGGATATACGATCTAGCATAATCCTCAGCAGTATATGAGGTATGAACAGGCAAGAAATGAGCAGACTTAGTCAACCTATCAACCACAACCCAAATGGAATCATGATGACGTCGAGAAGGAGGTAAACCAATCACGAAGTCCATATTTATCTCTTCCCACTTCCAGGTGGGAATACTAAACTCTTGCATCATACCACTAGGTATTTGGTGTTCAACTTTAACATGTTGGCATGTTGTACACTTAGCTACAAATGCTGCTATATCTTTCTTCATGCCACTCCACCAATAGATTTCCTGCAAGTCTCAGTACATCTTGGTGGCACCAGGATAAATAGAATATCGCGCCCCGTGCGCTTCAGCCATAATCCTCTGTCCCAGATCATCAATATTCGGGACACACAATTTACCCTACAATCTCAGCATACCATCTCCCCCTTGGGAGAAAACCTCTACTTTTTCGTCCTTGACTGACTCCTTCAGTCTGACCAAACTAGCATCTAAGTATTACTTTTCCTTCACTTCTGAAACCAAGAAGGATTCGGAACAACTCTGAACCCCTATACTACCTTCAGCAGAGTCAAACAACCTAACCCCTAATCTAGCCAAACGATGTACATCAAGAGCCAACTCTTTCTTACCTTCTACCACATGCAAAACACTACCCATGGACACTCTACTTAGGGTATCCGCCACAACATTGGCCTTACCCGGATGGTACATCACACTCATATCATAGTCCTTTAACAATTCTAACCATCGTCTCTGCCTAAGATTCAATTCTCTTTGGGTAAACACATACTGCAGACTTATGATCAGTGAAAACATCAACATGGACACCATACAAATAGTATCTCCAAATTTTCAAAGCAAACACAACAGTAGCCAATTCAAGGTCATGGGTGGGGTAATTTTTCTCATGGGGTTTCAACTGTCTAGAAGCATAAGCTATCACCTTACCCTTCTGCATCAATACGCAACCCAAACCAACTCTCGAAGCATCACAGTACACCACAAAACCATCAACACCATCAGGCAAAGTCAAAACAGGGGCTAAAATGAGTCGAGTCTTCAACTCCTGAAAACTCTTCTCATAAGATTCGGACCACTAGAACTTTACTTTTTTTTTCGGTCAACTGAGTCATAGGAGACGCTATGGAGGAGAAACCCTCAACAAAATGGCGGTAATAGCTAGCTAAACCCAAGAAACTGTGGATATCAGTTAGAGAAATAGGTCTAGGCCAATTTCTAACAGCTTCGGTCTTTAGGGGATTAACTCTAATACCCTCAAAATAAATGATATGACCCAAAAAAGAAACTGACCTTAGCCAAAACTCACACTTACTGAACTTGGCAAACAACTTGTGATCTCTAAGGGTTTGCAAGACAGTTCGGAGATGATCAGAATGTTCATCCTCACTACGGGAGTACACCAGTATATCATCGATGAACACTATGATAAACATATCCAGATATGGTCTGAACACTCGATTCATGAGGTCCATGAAAGCTGCTGGGGCATTAGTTAACCCGAAAGACATAACAAGAAACTCAAAATAGCAATAATGAGTTCGAAAAGTAGTTTTTGAGATGTCACACTCCCTAACTTTGAGTTGATGATAGCCGGAACGAAGGTCTATCTTTGAGAAATAACTTACACCTTACAATTGGTCAAACAAATCATCTATTCTTGGAAGGTGGTACTTATTTTTTATGATGACTTTATTCTGTTAGCAGTAATCAATGCACATACGCAAAGATCCATCTTTCTTTCTCACAAACAACACAGGAGCACCCCAAGGAGAAACACTGGGCCTTATGAAACCCTTATCTAGTAGATCTTTGAGTTTCTTTTTCAACTCCTTAAGTTCTGCAGGGGCCATATGGTAAGGAGGAATAGAAATGGGCTAAGTATCGGAAAGAAGATCAATCCTGAACTCTCTCTCTCTATCAGGAGGTATCCCTGGGAGATCATCCGAAAAGACATTAGAAAACACATTGATGATGTTAATAGATTGGAGAGTTGGAGTCTCAGACTTGGTGTCTTTGACTCTAACCAATTGGTAAATACACCCCTTGAAAATATGATTTCTAGCTTTAAGGTA
Source organism: Capsicum annuum (assembly GCF_002878395.1). Lineage (NCBI taxonomy): Eukaryota > Viridiplantae > Streptophyta > Magnoliopsida > Solanales > Solanaceae > Capsicum > Capsicum annuum. The sequence continues at coordinate 80,694,745 of NC_061122.1, forward strand.
AGGGATAAAATGACTCTTGGGTGATACAGAATTCCCAAACCACTCAAACACGGATGCACCTAGAAACTAAAACGTGACCACTCGGGTCCAACAATCAATAAAGGCATAAGAAGAATACAACCAGTCCATACCCAGAATCACATCAAAATCTACCATGTCTAAATCAAATCATCTAACAAGACTCTGTGAAGAACGGTAACAGGACACTTTTTATACACTTTCAGGGCAACAATCGAATCACCCACTTAGGTAGAAATTAGGATATACCATTGACAAACTTACTCATACTAGCCCGATTATCAGCCACTAATTCAGGTGTATACTTGGCCAACTGATTGAACTTTAGACAGTACTCCCTAACAGTCATAGAGCCCTGTCACAGGTTCATAAACTGTTCCACCTTCGCCTCCCTTATCTCCAAAAAGAAAAACTTATCTCGGAATACATCCTGAAACTCTTGCCAAGTTGTAGGGACAGCTACCTCACCTCTACCTTTCCTCCAAGCAACAACCCAGTCATAAGCAAGGTCTTTCAACCTATACGCAGCCAGCTCCACACTATGTTCCTTAGATACATGCATCACCTGAGTAATCTTCTGCACCTCCTCTAAGAACAATCGTGGATCCTCATCAGACTTGGACACATAGAATTCCAGCGGATTCATCCGCATAAAGTCATAGATCCTAGTAGCAGTTGAATCACCTTCCTGCTGCTGTGGAGCTGGGGCAATATTTGTAGTAACAGCTTAGGCCAATGCCTGAAAGGCTGCCTGAAATTTAGTATGAGACACATTTTCATTCAATGGGTCAGCGGGTTGAGGTTGCTGACCATCATTATTTCTTCTCGCTCAATGTGGAGGCAAATTTCTGAAAGAGAAGAGCACGAATCAATAGAAGAGAGAGACACTTTAAGAATGATAGACTTCTGAAAGAAAAAATCATACTTTTTCCTAAAACGTCTTGTAGCCTCTTGCTCATAGGTGTGGTGCCCTACATACCGATGATCAAGACTCTACTTAACGCTGCTTGTCAGACTCCCTAGGACACCTTATAACCTTAGGCTCTGATACCAAGTTTGTAACTCCCCAAAAAATAGGTCCTTGAGCATCACAAGGTTCTTGAGGCTACGAGTAGCCCCAAGCTAACCCTTTGAGCCATTTTCATTCAGTTCAACACAAATCAACGGGGTTTCCATAAATAACCCTCAACTATCAATAGAGTAATCATCATCCAAGAATAAAAGAATTTTAGAAAGATAACAAAATATGACTTATTAGTCAACTCCCAACATCTATACTATTCTGACAAGCCTCTAAGAAAATTAATAAAACTAGCGAGCCATTGAGACATACCCTAACAAACTCATACTCAGTTATCAAATATAAACAGTTTTGTGAAACCAATATCAGACATCACGTCCTTGGAACATGAGGACTCACCATAATAGAGGATATAGAACAGTGTACCCAAAGAATCACTGTCGAACCTGGAACTGGGCACCTGAACTTATATTTTGAGAAAATGCAGCCCACATCCAAAAATATGGGTCAATACCATGGAAAGAAATTGAGTATATGGGGGAGTATACAGTTGAATAAACATCATCATCATAAATATTTATAAGAAATATGCAGGATGTATGAAAGACTCACATAGCCTAAAGAAAATCATCATAATCATGAGAGGATGAAATAAGTACAGTAACACATGTGAGTCATCATATAATTTGTCAATCACGTTCAGTTCATCAAGAATATCAATTCTCATAATGTAAATATCATTTAAATCTTTTCAAAGAATAACTTTCACAATTCCACTTTCAAATCACTTTACCATTCACCATAGACACAAGGAAATACACACACACTTGGAGATCCTATAACCGACATAAACCATGTGAGCTACATGGAATCCAACGTACGACCCACGTCGGGGAGAGCAATCCTATTCTTGCCATCGGAGTAGGACTATCGATATCAAATCTACACAAACTAGTGATCACTATATAAATAAGCCTCAGGCTCACTCCTATGGAGGCACGTAGTTCTAGGAAAGTAAGGTCGCTTTATACCTCCCACTCGGTGCTAAAGATTTCTCCAAGACTTAGCTCAGATCATTTCAAAGACAATCCACAAAAAAACAATTTCAGTAATATATAAATATACATCGGGAGCCATCATGCTTCCCATCTATCAAAATCAACCACGTTGTGGATTTCTTTTCCACTCGAGTTCAAAAAAAACTCCATTAAGACGAAAAGGTCAAATCATTAAAAATATCTCAAATATTCAACATCAACATGCTTATAACAGACACTTTCTCAAAAAAACACAATTTTCAGTGGGGATTCACGATTCAAATATCAAAATCATGATAAATATCATTCAAGTTTCATGCTTTATATCTCCACACATGTAAATTCATCTTTCAAAATCATAAACTTCAAGCTTTCATAATAATCATCATAAGATATGGGTTCATGCTTCAAATTCATAAAAATCAAATAAAAATCATGCCTTTGTAAAGAAAATTACTTTTCGGCACAAGAACGAAAGAGAGTTCTTATTGAAAACCCCCACATACCTTAAATGATGAACTTTTGATCGATACTCCTTTTTGAGATGTTAATCGTGCCTTTGAATGATGGTTCTTGGAGTTGTTGAACTAGGAACTTGGAATCTTGAATAAATTCGCAGAATTAATGGTGAACTTTGGCGGTTCTTGACGTTGGATGTAGGAGCTTAGGGTTTTCTTTTTGAGGAAATTTGATGAAATATATAATGTATAATGTTTCTAATAGGATTTAATATAGGGTTTTGATGGATTTTGGGTGAGGAGGAATGACCAAAACGCCCCTAACAATCAAATAACTCTCGAATCTGTCCTTTGATGAACTGTTTTGATAGTCTGAAGTAGATCAACCATAACGTTTTACTCTGCTATCCAAATTGGATAAAACCAATTTCATTAGACAGAGGACTCTCATATATTTCCTTTCATATATAGTATCTCATCCAGATAATTGTGTACAAGGAGTTATGATCTTTTGAAGTTGACCCAAAAATTTACTTTTGATAGGCTGAAGTAGATCAGCCATAACTTTTTGCTTTGATAGACAAATTGGATGAAACCAATTTCATTGGAAAGAGGACTCGCAGAGCTTTCCATTGATATATAGTATGATCACCCTGAACATTATGTATAAGGAGTTATGATCATTTAAAGTTGGAGCAAAAATACGCCAGGCGTCAGTACTTTTTCCTGCACGTTTTACTGTTTACTACTATTCACGGTTCGATCACAATGTTCATAAGTCGTAGCTCGGGTGTCCGTTTTGGATGATCCACATATCGTTGGAAATCTTATTCGATACTCTACATAATGGTGGGTCCTAATCTAAGGTATTCTGCACGGATAATTTATAATTCATTCTAGAAAGTAGAACCCAACACGTTTACGCATAAAATTTCAACGAAAAATTTCCTGGGGTATTACACCTAGGCAGAAGAGAATCACCAAGACTAAACATAGGGCAACATATGATTGACACCCTACTTTTTGTATCATAACATACGACTTGTATGTTCGAATAGTACCTTAGATAGAAACCAACCCACACTAGTTACCAAACCCACCCTAGCTGTAACCAATCATACGACTAGTATCCCCAAGTCATATGATGTCAAGAATCCAAAACTCAGGAAATTTTCTAAGAGTAAAAACCCAGGGTGTTTAAATAATCCAATTCTAGGAAACCACATGCCCATGGAATGTCACCGATTCAAGAAAAAACTCACACAAAGATTACATGGAAAAAAGAAAATCGTCTCTCAAAGTCTAAAGCACAATCCTAAAATATTATGCATCTTTCTCTCTACTCCTCGAATGCACAAGGATGTCATTGATGAACACAATCATGAAGGAATCCAAACAAGGCCTTAACACATGATTCATCAAATCCATAAACATTGTTGGGGAATTAATCAACCCAAAAGGCATCACTCGGAACTCATAATGACCATAACGGGTCCTAAATGTTATATTTGGGATATTCTTGACCCAAATCCTCAATTGATGGTAATCATACCTCAATTTTATCTTAGAGAACACTACTTGTCCCTAAAGATAATCAAACAAATTATCAATACGAGGCATAGGATAACAGTTACATGCACATGGATCCATCTTTTTTCATCACAAAATATAGAAGCTCCATAAGGAGATATACTCGATCTAATGAAACCCTTACTAAGAAAATTCTAAAGCTTAGAATTTAGCTCCTTAAGCTGGACAGGAGCCATATGGTAAGGTTCCATATAAAAAGGTTGGGAGCCCAATTCAAGATCAATTACAAATTCAATACTATGCTCGAGAGGAAGTCTAGGTTTATCAGTAGGAAAAATATCAGAAAACTAACAAACTATAGAAACAGAGTCAAGTGATGGACTCTCTTTACTAACACCATGAATATAATCAAGATAAGACTCGCAACCCCTCAAAATAAGCCTCCTAGCATACATATAAGAAATAATCCCCGTTGGCTTACAACTAATAGCTCCTTGCCACATGATCGGGGGTATACTGGGTATAGCTATGGTAACAATCTTGGCAAAACAATCAAGTGCCACATGATAGTGTGAAATCAAGTCCATGCCCTGAGTCACATCAAAATCCACTATGTCCAATATAAAAAGATCAATATAAGTATCAACGTCTCTAATCATCATAACATATGATCTAAAATCCCAATCAACTACTAAAGAATCACACACGAGAGTAGATACATGCAATGTCATAGTTAATAAATCCTAAGATAACTCTAACCATAGAGAAAAATAAGTAGACATATAAGAATAAGTGGATCCTAGATAAAGTAAAGCAAAAGCCGACTAATGGTAAACCAAAATCATACTTGGAATAACAATATCTAAGGACTCGGCCTCAAATATAGAAAGTACTGCGTACAACTCTACCCTGCTGTGCTCCTGACCGACCTCTTATACTACCTGCCTGATATCTACTATAAGTACCTTGAGGGCTGCCCCTTCGACAATACATACCTCCTCTAGATAAGAGATGAACTTCCCTAATAGGTGGAACACTATGAGCTGAACGAACAATCGCTCCACGACTAGGGTACTCTCTCAAGAAGTTACTAAAAGCTTTACAACCATAACATACCCCAGGCGCTAGATTGAATCCAGGAGATTTGGTTAGCCCAGAATAACCACCACAACTAAAATTGCAAAAAGACTGGCCACGACCCTCGATAGGGTGATCACTAGAGTTAGACTAGCTCCTTTTCAGTAAACACATACTGCAAGCTCTTATGATCAAAATAAATGTCCACATGCACCCCATACAAATAGTGGCACCAGATCTTCAAAGAAAATACCATACTGCCAACTCTAAATCATGAGTCGAATAATTTTTTTCATGCACATCAACACACAACCCAATCCCACGTAGGATACATCACAATATACAACAAAACCATAAGTTCCATCGAGCGGGGTCAAAATTTGCATAGAAGTCAACTTATTGTTTAACTTCACAAAGATATCCTTACTAACATCGAACCACGACAACTTTACCTTTTTCAGAGTAAACTTGGTCAAGGAAGCAATGATAAATAAAAATCTCTCTACTAACCATCTATAATAAAAAACTAGAGCCTAGTCATATCGGCTGCCTCAAGTTCAATTAGGACAGGAGTCCACCCCCAATACCTAACCATAACTGCCCTGGAACCTATGTCAAATGAATTTCAACTATATAATAAGATAGAACTATGAATACTCATAGACAATGATAGAATCCATCAAATATATAATAAGATAGAACTATGAATCATAGATAATGAGAGAATCCATAACCATAATGACCCAATAATCCAATAAATATCCAATCGGTGTCAACCCAAATACCACTACCAATTCCAAGGCTGACACTAATACCAACACTAACCATGCCCATAGTAGTCACACAAGGCCTCTAACTAAAAACAAAGAACATCCAGTCGGGACATGCCCCCGACCATAGCCAAAACCAAAGTACAAGAGATAAACAAGAGTATGAAAATATATCTATAGCATAAAATAGAGTTTTCTAGAGTATGGAAGCTCACCACTTCAGTCTGACATAAATGTTGTCCCCAAATACAATCACTGAGTAGGAGGAGCAGTATGGTCGATTCCTACATTGCGTAGGGATATAGCGCCCAAAGATGGGTTAGTAGGTGAATGCTAGCATATATTCTAGATTAATAATATTATAGTGCTAACATTTAAGACCAAGTAATTAACCATATGCAATCACATCCATACATATATATATAATCTATGTCGAGAAAGAGAGACGGGTTTAGCTTGTAATAAAAACGTTTAACCTAGGTTTGTGTAGTTTTACCGTCATAATCCACCCATGGGTTGTATGGGTATAGTGTTACCCTTGAATGGGCCCCAGTATATGTAGCTGCGCAAATCAAAGATATCATAGGGGCCAGGGATTTTTGTGTACCCTTCGCCCTCCATTATATATATATACAAGTGTAAACTTAATGGATTCCTATTTGCCCCAAAAGTATAAGTTCACCATGACCAACCCTCACATTAGAAAACATGAGTTTACAATGTTCATCCTTTGAACTCACACCTTCACAGTTAGCTATCATAAATCGCCATTATTGAAAAATTAAAACCTTTAGCACATAACCAAACCACTAATTCCAAGAGTTAATTACCAAGGCATTATGACTGGTATTATTATACCGACTATAGCTTGCAAGCAATGTCATTATCCAACACTTAGGGGATTCCCATGTACCCCACATGATTTCTAACTTACCAAAATCATGGCCACCAAGGCCTTATCAAATTATTTAAAACAACCTAAGCAAATTTAAGTTCCATTACCATAGTATGCAATGTAAGGTTTTCAATTAAAGTTCAACTATATGACAAAAACATTCTCATTAGTATTTTAACAAACACATTGAGGGCATATAGTTTCTAAAACTAAAAAACAAGTACCAATTTACCATTTTATAAGACCTCACAAAATCCTAAGCTTATCTCAGTCCTTTAAAGCTATTAAGGGGTCCCAAACTTAGAAAATTTTAGCTAAGTATTCAGACTTAGTGTTATTTTAGCCTTCTTAGGTTGGAGACTTTATTTCATGACCCTTATGACCTTAAAGTGATGATTTTTAGGTTGAATCATGATAAAAAATATCAGTAGGTGTTCTAAGAATTTTTTTAGATTTTTTGAACTTTATTTGAAGCACATTTGAAAGATCAAACTAGTGGATCGATGCGATCTCGATGTGTCGCATTGCCTATCGCGTCGATGAGTATTTTCCCTAGCTCCTAGTGTAGATACTAGTGAACTTATGTGGAATCGATGCGGTGAGTTGGCTATCGTGTCGATGTCAACAATGCGATACGTCGATCTGCGCATCGCTAGTCCAGTTTTCAATAATTAAAACCCGCATCCAGAAGGGTAAATTGGTATTTTCCCATCTTATATCATCCTCTCAAAACATGTAATTAAGTCATCCAAAAGGAAAAATTTACTTATTCTCTCTAGAATTTTTTCAGAACAAACCCTAGTTCATCACATTTAAGAATCCAAGTTCCAATGAAATCCATCAAACTTTTAGAAATTCAAGCTTTAAGGTATGTCAAGTGTTCATCCAAGGGTACCTTCCACCCTTGGAGTCCAAGAAACTCTTTTAAACTTTAAGTAAATTGATTTCATGACTTCCATGATTTGGATTCAAGTGTATTCTTGATTATAATATTGATTATGTTTCTATACCATGATTAAGTGCAAGATTTATGCAAAAATAATTATTATGTAGGTAGTATCAGGTGAATTTATGTTAAATATACAATGCCTTCTTAGTGTTTGATGAGTTGTTCATGTGAATTAAATAGTAGGATTATGTCATATTAGCATGTATATTAGTTCATGCCACTCAAGTGTTTGATAAAATGCCTCTATAGATGCATTATAAACAAGTGTACATTTCTATGTTACACAAGGTCATGTGATGCTTTAATTTTATGCTATCTAGTCGTAGGGGTATTTAATACCCGATAATTTAGCTGATTACCTAGTGCCAGTGTCAGTTACAGAATAATCTTAGTCATGTCACGATCAGTAGTACTATCGCTAGTTACAGAACTCAGGAAAAATTCAGTAGACTCATTATCAGTCTAGTCCAGTTCAGTATTCAGTTCAGACTATAGTAAATTCAGTCATTTAACAGAATTCAGTAGTATTTCGTCAGTCAACAAAACTCAGTGAACTCAATTTAGTTTAATCAAATATATAATCAGTAGCAGTTCAGTCAAGCCTAGTATAAACTAGAAATTAGTTTAGTTTCTATTCAGTTGGGAGTAGGATTCAACACCGAGTGAACCCAAAGATGGGGACTCACCTGCCAGTAGAGGGTGTGATCCTTACAAGCAATCCTGGTGTTCCAGAACTATGTAGCCAGCATAGATTGAGACATCACCTGCCAGTTGAGGGTTGATGAGGTGTATTACTTACCAGTTGAGGGTACCACTATTCTTATTCAGAGCACCTGCCAGATGAGGGTAACTCAACTTGTCTTTACCCGTGGCATGGTACTGATACCTTTCCAGCTGGGGTTACAGGATGGACCCTAATCTATTTAGAAAGGGGCATGGTAGTTAAATGATTACCTACCACAGTCTCAGTTTCAGATTCAACCTCAATATAAAACTCAGCTCAGTTCTACAAATTTAGGACTGTCAGATACAGTCACTTAGCTCAGTATACAATTTAGACCAGCTCTTTAGAATCAGGACTATCGGGCACAGTCACTAAGTTATCAGATACACAATATCAGTAAACTCAAATATCAATAAATTAGTTATTCAGAACTCTGTATCTAGTGCCATCATGATCTCAGTTATAGTTTACGTATTCATGTATATACTCTCACTAGGTTATATTTATGTCATTCAGTCAATATTTTTCATGCATATGAACCCATGCATCTCAGCCTACCTCACATAGCATACCAGTACATTCAAAGTACTGATGTATACCTTTTTTTATGCTATGATGTCTTATGCCATAGGTTCAGGCGCACGGGCTCATGATTATACTTAGTAGCCTAATCTATCAGCAATAGACTTAGTGGTGAGTCCTCATAGTTTAAGGACAGACTTTTAATTTCAGTATCTCAGTTTATCAGTTTTCAGTAGTTGAGGTTAGTTGGGGGCTTATCCCAACAACTTTTTGTTCAGACAGTGGAGGTTTTTCAGACTAGAGTATTTTAGACATATGTATCAGTATTCAGTTTTTAGTATTTAGTATTTACTTTCAGTTTGAACCTTATGGCAAGTTTTCACCTAATTTCTGCATAATTACAGTATTATTATTATTCCGTTATAGCAGCAGGTACCAGTCATGGGTTAGCTTGTGGTCTCTTGGGATTATAACATCGTGTAGCATCCAAGGTACAGAATCAGGGCATTACAAACATGGTATCAGAGCCTAAGGTTCAACAGAGTCCTAGGAAGTCTGAAAGCCGTATCTAGTAGAGTCTTGTGCATGAGTGTGTAGCGCACCACACTTATGGACAGGAGGCTACAAGATATTTTAGGAAAAGTTTCCCTTTTTTCAGTATTCACGTCATTCGAGTGAGTATGAGCTCAAGTTAAACTATCAGTATAATCCACTTTTTCCTTCCGTTTATAGAACATGCCTCCTAAAAAGAATAATGGAATAAGAACAAAAAACCAGTCAGCACCTCATCCCGTTCAGGCAGATCCCCTGGACGATCATATTTCTCTTGCAGAATTCAGGGCTGCATTCACTACTCTAGCCAATTTAGTAGCAGCTCAGAACAAATGACCAAAAGTTGTTCAGGCCAATCCAGTGGCTAATATTGTTGCAAACCAAATTCGAGACTTCACCTGAATGAACTGTAACACCCCGCTTTTCTAAATTGGAATACTACAAGGTGCTTATGACCCTGAAGGATCACAAGCTAACCCATGACTAATATCTATACCTGTGCACTGCATAATATAATATGAAAATATGGAAACATGTACTGAATGGCCATAAGGTTCAAATCTGAATAAACATCTGATAAGACAATGTTTGAAAATGGTATAACAACACCAAAACAAATCTGAAATAACTGTCTGACATGTTATAGTCTGGAAAGCCTCTAAACTGTCTGAATAAAGTGTTGATGGGACATGTCCCCAACTAACTCCATCTAGCAACTGAACTAAACTAGTAAATAAAGCAATAATCATATCGTCCTTGAATGAAAAGGACTCACTACAAACTTTGAACACTAGAATACTACTACTGATTTGGAGCTCGTGCCTCTAAACCTATGGTGTAACATAAGAGAAAGCACCATAGCGCAAATGCGTCAGTACATTTGAATGTACTGAGTATACGAGTGAGGTAGGCTAAATGTAAAGGGTTATATGCATGAATAATACTGATTGATATGAATGTGAGAATACATAGATGCATACGTAATTGCAACTCAACTCGTAGAGATACTGACTACTGAGTCTGAATACTGACAACATGAGTGTACTGATACTGAGATACTGAATAGATGAATAACTATTTCTGACAGTTCAAATTATGAAGAACTGGTCTGATTTACTATGTCTAACAGTCTTGAAATTGAATACTGAGTATGTAAATCACTAATAAGTGAGGAACTGATACTGTATTACTAAATACTGAGGGAATAGTACTATGTTACTGATAAATGAATAACTATATATGAAAGTTCTGATTATGAAAAACTAGTATGGTTGACTGTGTCTGATAGTCCTGAAGCTGAATACTGATATCATGAATTCTGATAACTGATGTAACTGATAACATGAGTTCTGAAAAATAATATAACTGATAGCATAATTGACTGTATCTGACAGTCCATAAATATGAAGGAACTATTTGAGTTTCATTTTATTTTTGAGTTGACTGTATCTGACTGTCCTAAAATATGAAGAACTATCTGAGTTCTTTTATCGAGACTGGGACAGAAACTGAGACTGTGGGAAGTAGTTTTCTGGCCGACATGCCCCAATAATGCATATAGCTAAGTTGGGGTTCAGTTTCTGCCCCAACTGAAGGAGTGTCAATACCGCGCCACTGGTAAGGACAACTGAGATGACCCTTATGTAACACCCTAAAATTTGGGTCTCGGGACGTCACACAGTGCTTAGGGGCACAAGTGACCCCAAGATAACCCTCCTACTGTCATAACTCATAAACAACTGGATAAAATGCTTAAATCTATATAAAGTTAGCAAAAATATACTTCTCTGAACTTGATCAATATAAACATGAACTTTACAAGATTACAACTCTACTTTTACAAATGAAACTGAAACTGAATACATCAACTTCTACTGATTGTCTATGAAGCCTCTACTGGTACTAACTTCAGATAAATGAGTCATGAATCCCAACTACCTAATCTCAATACGACTAAAGTAAGAAAAATACGACACTTCTCCAACTGTATAACTGACTCATGCCCTCGAATCAAAAGGACTCATCACCTACTGATTGGAAACTGCAAACTGATGAATGCGGTATCTGCGCTATAACTTGTACCTACATTATAAGGCACTATAGTCTATAGAAATATATGGGGGTCAGTACTTTAAGGAATGTACTGATTATGTAGGGGTGCAATGTAACATTATAAATAATATCATAAATGATTATGAAAATCATGCATGCTGACGATAACAACTTTCTTCGCTTGAATTATCTGAAATATATTCCTTGTAAGTCATCAATAGTAATACAAGCATTATAAATCTCATAAATCATTATACTTAACTCAAACTCTTTAAATCAAGACTTAGAGTGACTCGATAACTCATGAAACTTGAACCCTTATAAACTTGGGAGTTTCTTATAACCGATATAACTACACCATGTGAGCCGCATGGAGTCCAATGTTTTGCCCTCATAAGGAGAGAACCCCACATTGGTGGGGGTGTCGTACTCTTGCTAAGGAGTAAAACCTTAATTTTTCTATCACAATCCCATACTCGGCCTCTGGCCCATAATCATTAATATCAATCCTACAGTGACACATTGTTTTGGAGAAAAACCACATTTCCCACTCGGTGCTAAATACTCCTCCCAGACTCAGCTCAAAACGCCTTAGGAAATTCACCTTAATCAATATCAACTCATGGGTCTATTATAAAGACCAAAACATAAATATATATATATATATATATATATATATCATCTGTAAATCATATACTCTTTGGATCCCTAACTTGACTCAAAATCAAACAATCTTTCTCAACATCAAGATGTATTAATTCATTAAGTCATGGCAACATCAATAACTTTGAGGAAATATCAAGACTCATTATAACGACTCAATCTCATGAATCAATATACTCAATAATCAAATTTGTCATAAGGAAGTTAAAAGCTTGACATATTTCTTGAAAGCACTTGAAATACCAACTCATGGTAGAAACATAAAATTCACAATATTAAATATCAAGTCAAAATTTGGAAATTTTAAAATAATCATGTATCAAAAACTTCAAGAAAATATCATAGGACTCATTCTTGACTCTCAAGCTCAAATATCAATATATATATTCAATAATCAACTTCTCATAGAAAATCTTAAATCATGATTCTTATCTCAAATCATTCGAAAATCATCAACTCATAATAACGATATTCAACTCATGGCATCAGTTATCAATTTAAGAAATAAATGATGAAATGGTCATGTGTATCAATCTTGAATAGCTCAAATATCATAAATCATTAATAAAGTAATTTGGGTGTAAACCCACTTTGCAAAAATCATGAACTTCAATAGTAGAAATTAAATCTTTGGGCACAAGAACGAAAGAAGTGTTCTTGTTCAAACCCCACATACCTTGATTATGGATTTGAATGAAGAAACTTGTTATAGACTCCTTTTCCACTTCTTGAGTTAAGGTTCGTGATGCTTTTGACTTGGGTACCTTGAATCTTGAACCAATTTATAAAATCTATGGTTGGATTCTTAATGTTCTTGGGAAATTTGGATTAGATTTTTGCGAGAGAAACCCTAGTTTCTTGATCTATTTCTTGGAAGAGAATGAGAGAAAATCAAGGTTTTCTCCACTACTAGTATATATATAGAGGCTAAAAATGAGTGAAAAGACAAAAATACCCTTTTAAAAATGTCTTTGAGTTGCTGGAAAAATATACTTACGCCATCCGTGATGGGCCTTCAGGTCCGTGATAGGCCATCACGAATGGTCATCACTAAAAAGGGTCCAATTCTTGATTTTCTATCCAAGGCTGACGATGTTGTCAGAAATGTCGTCAGAAAGGGACGACGTCATCAAAAATGGCGTCAAAAACGTGACAGCCCATCAGAACCGTCGTCACTGTTTTCCAGCTTGAGCATGTTGGAGTTAAATAGGCATAAATCTTTGCTCCGATATAAGATTTTGGTGAAATTGGTATCATTGGAAAACTAATTCAATTATCTATTTGTTGATAGGTAATGATCTCAAAAATTTCAAGTATAATAAGAGATATGCTCATTTGAAGTTTACTATACCAATATCCTTCTCAAGAATTCAATCGATAAGGAATGTTTTGATTCGCCCATTAGTTAGGACATCTTTAAGGCCTTAATACACACCATCCTCGATTAGAAAACACCATCCTCGATTAGAAAACAACCAAAGCACTATAATTTATTTATCAAGAGCTGATTCATGGTTGGACTATTGGTTAGAGTCTCGGGGAATTATAAAATGGCTCTAACTTCCTCACCGGGTGTTCGATTCGGGTGATCTTATGTCGATGGAAAGCTTATCCAATTCTCCACATGATCGAGAGTAGAATTTAGGAAAATACAACATGAGATAAATAACAATCAATTTGAAAATCATCCGTATTTACTCAAAAGATGGATTTAGGCTTAAGAAATGATTAGGGTATTACAATATTGCCCCCTTGGAAACATTCGTCCTCGAATGTTGCTTTTTGGCCATGAATATAGAGAAAACTGAAGACACACAGTTGAAACAACTTGAAAATCTAAATCTATATCTTTATAAACTTTAAAGTACTTCGTTTAATGTATAAACTCATGATGAGAATAGCTATACAGTTGGATTCGAGACTACAAAAAAAATAGATAGAGGACAACTGTAATTCTAGACTGAATCTGAGCTGATTTGCCTTCTTCCTATACTAAAGAGCGGGCTCATACTGAGAGTTTAGAATTCACTTGATGTGATAAGGGTGCAATCATACTCATAGACGGAGAAGAGATAATTTTTACAGGCATAGTTCATGAGAAACAAGGATTAGGCTACACAATGGGTATTACATTGTCTGGACTTGAATACTTGGAAAACAAAGCTTGTTTAATGAATGCTTACAGACTGAATCACAATTATATATCCAAATCTGAAAATGAATACACATACTGAACTGAATTCGTAAATTTTGGGCGCGAGCAACTACTTATCGAATTGCTCATACCTATGAAATTATGAGTGGTAAGACCAAACTAGTTTGAAAAAAAATTAAAGACCATAGAAATCTATCTGCCAAATTTTAAAAACTGGGTTGCTAGCTATACAAACTGAATCGTACTAGATACTCATACTTCAGTAGAGGATTTCTTCAACATCCTCCCAAGGAATTCTAATTGTCTGAGGGAGCAAATAACTTTAGGCAAGATCTAAAAAAGATAGCTGAATCAGAGATCATAAAATTACCATAATCCCATAACTTGAAACCTAAACCAATGAATCGTAAGTCAGGATAAAAGTAATAAGCTTCAAGCAAGGCAACTCCTTACTCTTAACTCAACCACACTTCTTAAACACTCTCTCGACTATACTATACCCTTCTAATACTATATTTGATCGATTCGACTAACAATCATCACATGACACCGATACTTCCATCTACTCATATCCCCTTGCACCAAACCCCCTCATCATTTTCATGCGTAACCTCTCCACAAGATTCACCACATAACCCCATTCTGAATCATGAGCTCCCACACATCTACATTCTTACAAGCTCTCACTTCAAGAGTAATTCTCATTACCACTTCGACAACTCCAATCCACCTAGCACTAGCCATTTACTAATGTGCAAGGCACCCATCCGCATGCACACAAACACGACATTCAAGCCTATCTTCATAACCATATGTGCATTCCTAATCAAATACTTATAAAGCCTCTTCTTCATAACCTACACACCTCTTATCAAGAAAATTTCCATCCACTCACCTCAAGCACACCTGACATACTCCTTGCTAATCAATTCCTACATAAATACTTCACCCCAATATTCTTTCCAACTCATGGAATTACACAAAATGAACACACCACAATCTTCACAATCATAACACATTAAACTTCAACTACCATAACATGTATCAAATACTTAGCCTCAATCTTACTTTACATTACAACCAAGCCAAAGTAGGCATGGCACCCTCTATCGTTGATAAGGAAATATCTCTTCTCTCCCTACTAAATAACTATTCACCACCACTATCTTGGGTAAGGAAAGATAACTAAAAGATTAGAGCATTAGGATCTGACACATGAATAGATACTATGAATAACTTGACACTCAACTGAGGCTTGAGGAATAGAGGATTTAACATCATAAACCCATCAAAGAAATACGGCCAGGGGACATGCACGATATAAATCTAAATTCCTTTCTTGCTGATCAATAAAAGTAGTGCTTGAACATTGGAACTAAACATACACAAAGCTCGAGTACATAAGTATGCGTTGTATGACCTAAATTGGGAATTCGTAACTATGAAATGTTATTCCAACCGATGAAAGGTTTGAGACTCCGCATTTTGGTAACTAAGTGAGGACAGGATTTTTTTATGGCATGCCTGGACATGAATCATGATTATGGAATCAAAATGCAAAGTATGAATAAATACAGGAATGACTGAAAATTATCGAGCAATATCCCTTCTCACAGCTGTTCCACAACTTATTGGCATACCCACTAGAACCTGACAAACTAACCTGGTCACTTGTTCTACTATCTCCCTCTTAGACTAAAGCCATCACACTTCATGACTCAATTATATAACCACATGTTCAAACCACAATTATGACATGAAAAAACATAACAAAAACATGAAAAACATTATCCAACCATTAATAAGCAAAACCCCCAACATATATTTCAAAACCAACACAAACCCACATTAATACCATGAAAACCATTCCTTAAAACATGATTTTAATTGAACTAACATTAAGGGAGGAGTAACTTCCTTAGATACCAAATAGTATGGAGAGAAACCACCATTGAGAGCCTTAATTGACCAACTTGAAGGAAACCCTATCCTCTTCTTAACCCATGATCTTGAGAGAGATTTAAGAGTGTTTTTAGTGTTGTTTATAGAGAATAATAGGGAAAATAAAGTCCCAAAATTGTTTTAAGTCGTGAAGTCAAAAGGGGTTAAGGGGGAAAATATCCAGAATACCCCCAACATAAAAAGTAAAAATTACCACAGGAGGGTACGACTCCCCTCTTGACTCGTACATGCAATATACGAGTTGTACCCACCACTCGTACCCTAGATAGAATATTGGACATCATACGCTATCCACTATACGACTCCCCTTACCTAAGTCATACCTTCATTATATGATAAGTACCTTAGAACCGTACCCTAGGCAGCCTACCAAGGGCATGACATACTGATCAACATACGAGCTAATTTCCTCACTCGTATCATCTCCATACAGCTCGTATGGTGTTCATACGTATCTTGGATAGTAACCAACAAAAGCCATACTAAGTAACATACAACCAAGACCCCTAAACTATACCCACATTATACGACTAGTAAGCCTAAGTCGTATAATGTCCAAAGAGTTCAAAACATAAGAAATTTCTAAGGTTCAAAAGACAAGGTGTTTCAATTCTCCCCCACTTGGATCATTCCTCCCTAAATGATGGAACAAGGCATGACTAGCATGATTTACACCCCACCACGTCAACTCTAACCTCTAACTAAGTTGGAAAATGAAGATGCAAGGAAGTAAATCTTTCTTTTAATAAAATTTGAAAACAAAAGCATAATGAAGAACACATACCTTCCATATGCATTTCTAAAGTAGAAAATAGGAACGGATACTTGGACTTCATGTACTCTTCAGTTTCCCATGTAGCCTCTTCCATCTTATGGTTTCTATAATGACCTTGACCGAAAAAACATCCTTGGTCCAAAATTGAGGAACCTACCAATCCAAGATCTCAATTGGGACCTCTTCATAAGACAAATAATCCAAAATACCAATATCCTTGATAGGAACAAATTGAGATGGATCACCCATTACACTTCCTCAACATGGAAACATAAAATACCAGATGAATGGAGCTCAAACTAGATGACAAATCAAACTCATATACAATATTACCAACCCTTCTCAAGACCAAGTATGGACCAACATACTAGGACTGAGCTTCCCCTTTTACCAAACTGCATTTTCATACGAGATACATTTAAGAGCACCCTATCCCCAACCTCAAACTCTCTCTTTGCCTCACATTCTCATAGGACTTTTAGTGACTTTGGGAGGCCTTAAGTGTATCCTAAATCACTTTCACCTTCTCCATGGCTTGGTGAACCAAATTCAGGCCAAACATCTCTGCCTTACCAACCTCAAACCACCCAATAAGAAACCTACACCTCCTATTATAAAAAACTCAAATGGAGCCATCCTAATGCTAGAGTGGTAGCTCTTATTATAAACAAACTCTACAAGAGTAATTTGATCAACCCAACTACCACCATAGTCAATCACACAAGAATAAAGCATTTCCTACAACATTTGAATAGTCTATTCTGCCTGAACATTCAACTGTGGGTGGAAGCTGTGCTCAAACTAATCTTAGTCCCCAGCCCTTTATGCAACAACCATTAAAAGTGAGATGTAAACTGCGTACCACAAATAGAGATGATAGAAATAGGCACCCTACTTCCTACTTCCACTCTGGCAACTCAATTTCTTGGTACAAACCTTCGCGCCTCATATGTTCAACTTTCACTTGTTGATACACCATATACTTAGCCACAAAACTAGCCACATCCCTCTTCATATTGTTCCACTAATACATATCTTTGAGGTCATGATAAATTTTTATCAAACCAGGATAAACAATATAGCATGACTCATGCACCTCAATTAAGATCCTCTCTTGCAAACCATTAACTTTGGGAACACATAATCTCTCTTGGAACCTCAAAGTACCATCGTCACTAATCTCGAAGGCCATCACCTTCTACCCACTAGTATCACCCTTTATCCTTATCAACATAGGTCTAACACTTATTTCTCCTTGACTTCAGCAACCAGAGATGGTTACACTACTTTCTTAATGAACACATCACTATCCTCAGAGTCCAAGAGACGAACTCCAAGGTTAGCTAAATATTGAATATCCTTCACCAACTCCCGCTTCTTCTTATCCATATGAGCTAGACTTCTCATAGATAACCTGCTAAGAGCATCAACAACCACATAGCTTTACCTATATGGTAATAAAGATTCATGTCATAATCTTTGAGAGGCTCAAGCCACCTTCTTTGCCTGAGTTTAAGCTCTTTCTGAGTAAACATATACTGTAGACTTTTATGATTACAAAAGATACCTATATGCTCACTATAAAAATAGTGATGCCATATTTTCAATGCAAACATCACAGCTAGCCATTCTAAGTCATGAGTTACATAATTCCTCTCATGCACCTTCAACACTCTGGAAGCATAAGCAACCACCTTTCTATGTTATATCAGAACACAACTAAGTCCCACAAGGGATGCATCACGGTATACCATAAACCTATCTATTCCTTAAGAAAATTCAAAACTGGAGATAAAGTTATCTTATCCTTCAACTTCTCAAAACTACCCTCATAAGCATCTGACCACAAGAAATTTTCCTTCTTTTGAGTCAACTTAGTCAATGGGGAAGCAATAGAAGAAAATCTCTCAGCAAACCTCTTAAAATAACCCACTAAACCCAAGAAGCTCTAAATGTCGATTGGAGTCGTGGGTCAAGGCCACTTCTTAACAACGACAACCTTTTGTAGATCCACCATAATACATTCATTAGAAATGATATGACCCAGAAAAGTGACAGTGTTCAACTAAAATTCAAATTTAAAAAACTTGGCATAAAACTACTACTCCCTCAAAGTATGCAGCACCACACGGAGGTAATTAGCATAATGCACCTCATTCTTAGATTTTACCAAAATATTGTCTATGAATAAATGACAAACAAATCTAGAAACTGACGAAAGACCCTATTTATCAAATCCATAAATATCATCGAAGCATTGATCAACCCAAAAGACATAACCAGACACTTATAATGCCCCTACTAAGTACGAAAGGTAGTCTTAGGGATATCCACCTCCCTAATCTTTAACTGATGATTCACGTATCAAAGATCAATTTTGAAAAAAAAAACTTAGCACCCTACAACTGATCAAACAAATCATCTTTCTTTGGAAGAGGATACTTATTCTTTACCTTTACCTTATTCAATTATCAGTAATCAATACACATCTACAGGGAACCATCTTTATTATAGACGAATAACTCTGGTGTACCCAATGGGGACACACTAAGATGGATGAACCCCTCATATAAGAGATCCTTTAGTTTCCCCTTATGCTCCATCAACCTAGTTGGAGACATTTTATATGGAGGAATATAAATTAGACGAGTGTTCGAAACAAGATCAATCCCAAACTCAATCTCCCTATTCAGAGGAATACCTGGAAGGTCATCAGGAG
Source organism: Capsicum annuum (assembly GCF_002878395.1). Taxonomy (NCBI): domain Eukaryota; kingdom Viridiplantae; phylum Streptophyta; class Magnoliopsida; order Solanales; family Solanaceae; genus Capsicum; species Capsicum annuum. The sequence continues at coordinate 80,714,624 of NC_061122.1, forward strand.
AGACCTTGGGAAATTCATTCACCACCGAGATAAAATGCAAAAAAAGAGCCTCGGAGATAAAATCTTTAACTCAGACCAGATAATAGAGATACACCTTGGAGATGAATCTCTGAGATCTAAGATATTATATGAACTTCTCCTTAGGAGCTAGGGAACTAACCTACCACTCAATAATTGGCTCATTAGGGAAATTAAAGACAACCTTACAGGTGCGACAGTCTAGTGATACATAGCATGAGTGTAACCAATGTATCTTAAATATGACATCAAAATCCACCATATCTAATTCAAATAGATCCACCAAAGTTTTTTTACTACCAACAAATACCACACAACCCTATGGACTTTTTTAGCAATCACAAAGTCACCTACTAGGGTAGAAATAGAAAAAGGGTTTGAAACATACTCTAGACCAGAGCCAAAATGCACAAACACAAATGGGGTAACATAACAGAGAGTGGACCTTAGATTAAGTAAATAGTACACATTACGAGAAAAGAGTTTCAACATACTAGTCACGGTATCAGGTGATGCCGCAGACTCCTGATGAGTAGTTACAGGATAAAGATAGTTTTGACCAGTGTCAAAGCCAGATGGTGCACCTTTTAGTGCCAGAGCTAATAATGAAACAACTAGAACCTTGTTTACCCCATAGACAACCTTACCAATAGGTCCATTTTTAATCATATGGCCTAGATGACCATAATTGAAGCACATGTCCCTTCCTTCATCGTAGAAACCCCAATGCAAATGACTATAAAATCTACAAAAAGGATATGATGGATTTGATTGAGACCCACTAGCCTATGATTGGGAACCCTTTTCCTAAATGTTCTTGCCACATAAAAACTATCACTCGATGTCTTTGGGTAAGGAGCACTAGCCATCGAGTAAGACCCAAAATTGCCCTACTCTTTTTTAGGCCACTTACTAACATCCCTACCACTCTATTATTGGCCTCCACCTTGCTAAAGAAATCTAAATTTTTTTCCTTGCCTTTCTCCCAACTCAGCCTGCTTCTTCTTCTCTTTCTCTACCTGTTGTATATAGATAACCAACCTGGAGATATCCATGTCCTTGATTAATATGGTAGCCTTACTCTGAAGAATCAACTCATGAGATAATCTTGAAGAAAACATTCTCATCCGAGCCCTTATGCTAGAAATTAACTCTTGAGCATACCGCAATGACTAGTGAAACTTGAAGGTATACATCTTGATCAATATCTTACCCTGCTTTAGATTAACAAACTCTTTCTCTTTCACTTCTCTCAACTCCTGAGGAAAAAAGTGGTCTAGAAAAGAATTAGAGAAATATTACTAAAGTGTTGACTCAACACCATCACCCCTTGATTGTTTCTATTTCTCATACCATTAGTACGCCACATTTTTTATCTGATAGGCTGGAATAGCCACACCTTTCTTATTAGTGGCATACATAACTCAAAAAATCTTTTCCATTTTATCCAAAAAACCTTGAGGATCCTTCTCCATCTTAACATCTATAAAGGTTGGAAGGTTCAACCTCATGAACTGTCCAACCCTTATGCCCTTAGAAGATAGAGTAACAGGCATACCACACTTAGTCTAAGTATCTACCAACTGTGCCAATATATGGATGGACTGAGGAAACTCAGCATTCATCACTTTAGCATAATAAGTCTGAGAAGGACTAGATTGAATTGGTGAAACTCCAAAATAATCCAAAACTGGACCCTTAGAATGGGTATGGATCCTATGAGTAGGCCATGATCCATCAATAATATCCCCAGTTGGGACAGAGGGGTTTTTTATAAGCATCTGATCATCGAGGCATGGTCAAAAAACCAAATAAATAAGAATTAAAGAAGAATTCAGGAGTTAGATCTATAGCTTAAAAATCAAACACAAGAAAGAGAAATATTCCTAACTGTCTTGTAGCCTCTCCCATATGAGTGTGACATGTTACACACCCTTTAAAGAGACTCTACTCGACATAGATTTATGGACTCCCAATTGACATAAACCTAGGGCTCTGATAAAAATATAAAGCTACCTAAATTGAGGCCTAGTCATGTCAGATACCTCAAGTCCATTTGGGATCAGAGAAAATCCCTAATCTCCAATCATAACCTCCCTGAAACCTATGTTAGATGAATTCCAAACATATAACAAGATAGAACAAATAAATACTCATAAGCGATGATAGAATCCATAGCCATAACCAACCAATAATCTAATCAAATATCCAATCTCTATCAACCCAAATACCAATACGAATCACAGGGCTAACACCAATACAAACACTGCCCATTGATGACGTCTAAGAAACACCTCTCTTTAGATAATGGTATGATCATTGTCAAGATATAGTAACCCAACTAAGGTTGGGGTCGAATCCTAAGGAAATATGTAGTTTAAAAGATCTCAATGGTTACAGTCTATAGGGAAAATAAGAAAGTAAATGGGTGGATTTATTTGTAGTCATCTCGAACACATAATAGTATTAAATTGGTTAAAAATCAGTCATAAGTGAATACGAGGATTGTGTTCCCCCTAGCATCTCAACTCAGTTGTTTTATCGTGCATTGTTAAACCAACCTAATACCTTTCACGTAGAATCGATAAGTTATGTACCTTCTACAATCTTTTTGGATGAGAAGAAGGATTTCAATATTTACCTATTGAGTCTCAGGGAGTCACATTACTAACCCTTACTTTCTTTCTAGTTAACTATCACCTTTTGAGTCTTAAGTTATTAGATAAAGGATAATAATCATTCAAATATACCATTGTGTTGCAATGGATCGACTATTAACTCCTAAATTACTATTATATTTATATTTTCCTAGTTATTACCCCTTTTTTTAGAGCAAGTAGTAATATCTAGGAGGGATTCTAATATGTGAACCCATTAAGAAATCAATCATAGCATAGATAAAACAATGCATGCCATAGGTATTGATTTTTGTCAACAATCGCACTTCCCCTACTTTATCAATTTTCCAGGGTTTCCACAACTCTAGATTTGGGTATTAGACACTTATGATTGTGAAGAAATCAATAACACTCATGATGGAAAGCAAAGATGAAATCCAAGGGATAAGATGCAATAAAAGCAACAGCCATAAACTAAATAATCAATCAAAGTAAATATAATTGAACCCCAAGATCAAAGATGTATCTTTAAATCAAAATATGTTTCTGAGTATTAAAAGTGTGTCACCTCTACTAAATAGTACATAAGGGGTATTTATAGTACAAGAGAAAACCCTAAAAGCTAAGCCCAAACGTAATAGGAAAAAATAGGGTCGGTGGCAACCCATTTCCTATACATGTGGTTTAGTCATGGCCGCGGGTTGTACCTGAGTCTTCTTCGAGCATAGGTACAGAATGGGAAATTTCCTACACATTAACTCTTGGGATTTTTGACTTTCTGGCACCCACTTTATTTGCATGCGGTTCGTAGGTCAACATGTGGTCGTTAGGATGACTTTGTAGGTATCGAAAGTTAGTCTTTCAGCTCTATTTCGAATCATGGATGTGTATTGATGACGATCAAGCTAAAAAACATCCCAATCATCCATAATTGCTTAAAAAGTGGCCAAAACACTTTTTCTCCTTTTTTCACAAACTTATTATCCAAATCATAGTTTTCTGCAAAACATACCCAAAATGGATCATATCTAACAAGAAGGCTTTAGAAAATTACATATTTTCCTCATTATAAGTATCAAAAGAGCTATATTTCTATCGTATTTTAACACCCTAAACTTAGAATGCTTGCATGTCCTCAGGCAACAAAAACACAACAAAACATAAATATGCTTAACTAAGAGAATCTAAGATATCCAAGGCAGTCAGTCATCATATTTAATTCAAATCACAACATCCCCTCCTATATCTGTTTTCAAAACCAACTATGTATGAATATGAAGAACCACAATGTGACACAAAGGAATAAAAGTATAGCAACTACATTAGCAACATATAACCACTTATATGTAAAAATTACACTACCTAAAATAAGAAGATAGCTAGCAATATGACTTAGGTTCCCTTACACAAAAATGTCCCACTCACTCATATGATATCATGCATGTCTATGTAGGGTTGGTCAAGAGACACTCATACTCAACAAAGAAGTTCCAGTCAATGTATGTAAAATACCATAGGCTTTGCCTTATTTTATTTACTTTAGCATTCAGATAGTCAAGTCAAGATCATTATAGGACTTTTCTTGGCTTGTAATGTAGGCTTGGAGGTTGGTATGATAGATATGGACATTTAAAGTAACTAAGCCTCCATGGAACTACACTAACTTTGGGGTCTCATTTACTATCCAATTTTCTTTAATTCCACCTTTATTTCTCCCTTTTATTCTTTTATGCACATTTATGTTGGGTATGGTCTTTTATTTTTTCTTTATTGCTTTATTACAATTTTTTTCTTTTTCTTTTTATACCATACCCAACCCTACTAATATTTTCACTTATTTTACCCTTCTTCATACCTATTTTACACTATACATCATTATGATATCCACCCTCAACTTAGGATTTTTGCCTGGGTTAAGATGTACAATGTTCAGGGAGGACTAAGGCCAAAATAAGATCATTGTAACACAAATGGGTAGCTGAAAGGTGTAATAAGAAAATAAGCTATGAGGCTCAAAAAACGGATCAAGGGATGCAATTCACACATGGAAGGTCATCCAGGCTAAAAGTGGACTAATATAAAAAATGGCCTATGATTCTTTCCTAACCAACTATCTGTCAACCTAGGTAGGACTAACCAGACAAGTTCTGAATTTAACATACAAAAGGAACTAGGTAGTATCTCACACTCACATGCATAGAGTCACATTACCGACTAATACCTATTTAGTTCATGAGATTGTTAGCAAATAGTTATCATGTCCCTAACACTAATACCATAACAAGATCTACAATGTTCACACTTATGTACATCAATCACAGTTCTAAAACATAAATTTTTGGAGGGGTATCCAAAATTAGTCAAATCTGACTGCTGCCATAAATACTCAAAATCTCCTAATTACACAAGACATCACAATATAAAAAAATACAATAAGTCATATAGTTATCCTAGACATATCGGTTCTACAACCATCCAAGATCGATAGGAAAAGAAGCAAGGTAACAAAAACTTACGGTGGCATGGTATGCCCAACGCAACTAAGAATTGCACATTGTACTCAATGCATAAAAACAAAACATAGGGAAGTGAGAACGTACCTAGAAGCGCAAGCGTCTGAGTCAGGAACTTTCTCAGATGGGGACATGAAAGTTGGAGGAGGTGGTGGTGGTGGTTGTGCACTACTGAATGATGCACCTGTTGCTATAGAATCATGCCTATGGCTATCCATGAATGCAGTCTTTAAAGAATCATGTCTGGAATTTTTAAGGGTCTCCTCCTCTATCATAAGAGGATCCTGCAAATCGTGTAAGTGACCTCTCTTGGTCCCAACTACTAGGAACTCTTCATAATACTCACAAAGAATTCCAAATATCTCATCATATGTGGAGGTGATATCTAGACTACATAGGGTATCATAAAGGAAATAGCTGCTCCACGACTCTCTATAAGAAAGTGTACCTTTGCTCATATAATATCAAAACCTTTTCTTATTTGAATTAAATCTGCCATACGTATCTTTGTACACTGGGATATAACTTGTCTCTCCAGCTCATCAATCCATGCCTAAAAAATTACACACAACTCTAATAATGCATCCCTCTGCGTAGCCTCTTATCTATCCTCTACCTTCTCAAATCTAGTCCTAACCCCTAATCTTATCTATCCAAAAAGTGTAGTAATTTTGATCTGATAACCTTTAACTGAGCGATTGTATCCCTCTAGATATCCACCAGGATCTGTAAGAACTCACTTGGTATAGTAATTATACCTATTCCAGGTGCTGTAGTAGATAGGAGAGCAGGCTCTATAGATACACCATTCGGCTCTGAGGTTGAAGTCAGATCTAAAGAAGAAGTAGCCTATGTCTCCTTGCCCTTAGTACTTGCATCTTTAGCATCTCTCTACTCCCATATCTCTATATTTATACAAAGACCCATATCATCTATATATTTCTAATCAGGCACTAGTAAAACTGTTAGGCCCTTTGTTTGGGCCTGTGGTGTTGCTGCCTATTATTTAGGTCTCCTAGGAGTGACTGAATGTGCCAAACCCTTTAGGTTCCTCATCTACGTAGTAGCAATAACAGTCACCCTCTTTACCATTACCTGGTAACTCAGGAAAACTTACCACATCGCATAGCCTTTGGATCATACAAGGAAATAGTAGGTTAGTCAGCTCACTAAATATTATATCGTGTAGCTTATAAATAAGGATAAAAGAAAACTCAACATCATAACCAGCCATCAAGAAGGCAACCAATGCAGCTCCTTCCTATTTTAATATGTTATCTGAAGTAGTGGAAAGCAGGAGATATCGAATTAGCAACTACTAAAATTTGGCCTCTAGTGTCAATAGGCCCTTCTTTATTATAGTCAGCCCCTCAATCCATGGGGCCTCATCACCCTATGGTGAAATCTAATTGGCTATCCACTTAGCCATGTCAAGCCTACTATTCATCTCAAGCCTCTCAGCCCTATAGTCAACATCTCGCATAATATGACGATCCCATGCGATACTCAATCTATGGTCGCACTATATTGTAGATGTGGGTGTAATATAATCTGGTCCAAATATGACTCTATGGATAGTCTCCTCTCTGACATATACTCTAACCCCTCTAACTAGTGTGTGATCAAGCTGTAGCTGTTATGCAAATCAGATAAAGCCTGGTTGATGATACATGAGAGGACTATGGTTGCTCTCTAAGATGCATAAAACTTCCTCACCATAGCCGGGCTATAATAACCAAGTGTCCTAGTCATCCACCCAAGCTGATACTTGTCAAATACTGCCCTTAGTTGTGATAACCACTCCAGCCTCAATAAGTTTATCCATTACTCCTCATAGATACATTATGTAGGCCTTCTTAGATCCCAGATAGTGTTATCAAGCTTATAGATATGTCACATCTCTTCCAAATACCACCTAAGATGTCCCTCCTCAACAGGTGCATCTGGGATATACACAGGTATCTATTGTACAACATGGAATGCGTATGTTGTCCATCTTTAAATTGGGGTACCTTTTTCTATTGTGTACAACTAGCGGTACCATTCTTAGACTAGGGTACTACTGATGACTGCTACTTCTCAATCTCTTCAGAAAAGTCCTAGGATCGCTCCTCAAATAGAGGGTCCTATGCATCAGCCTGTGGTGTCGACTAAGACTCTATCTCCTTATCATCATAATAATCATATGATGGAGGAGTATGTGGTGGTGATATCCTAGTGGATTTCATCCTTGGTCGGGCAATGGCTGACTGAGCATCCTGGCAATTTTGTCCTCACTTAACTTTGCATGTTATTGCAACTGCAACATCAACATGATGCTGTCTCAAATACTCCTCCACCAAACCAATAAACTCAAGAGACTCTGCCCGTCTTCTTGAAGTATCCATTGTTATCTTTTTTGCTGCTCTAGGTGCCATATATACCTAAAAATCCAGATATTAGCTTCCAACAAAACTGAGGGAGAGTGAAAGTTGAAGAAAAACTCAAAATTTGAAATTTTCAAATTTTTCCTCACTTTTCACACCCCTATAACCTATTTGAAATCCCAACAATTAAAATGTATACACACTACTCAAGAATCATGAATATCAAAGCACACTAATATGTTCAACTCGTGGCATTATTTTAATTCATTAAAGTTCAACTTTCGATTTGGGCCTAACTTTGAATTTTAACTCGAAATAAGGCCCTACATTATGATTTTAGGTTGTTTCAAGGCTCCCTCATAAAAGCATGATGTTTCCATATATTTAAAAATGAAATGCATAAATCAACTTATTTTAACAATAGATAAAATATTATATCACCATTAGGAACCAAGAAATTTAACTCCTAAACAAAAATATGAAAGATAATAATGAAGAAATAAAGAAACACCAAGGTTGAAACTTCTTTCTAGCATGTTTGAAGAATTTGGTAGCTCAAACAACTATCTATTTCACATTTTCTTAAGTGTGGAGTTGGTTTATGTTTAAAGTGGGAAGTTTGAATTCAAAGAGAAATTTGAAGTTTTGAGGATTATAATGAGTTAGATCAGGGTTAGAATGTTTTATATAGGTGGGGATATAATGTAAGACCCCACAAAATTCTCTCGTAGTCTAAGCCTTGGAGCATGTTCAGTGAAGGGTTAATATGACCCTAAAAGGGAGAGAGATGTCTTCTCAAGTGAGAAGTATTTTGAACTATATAGAATTTCCCTAATATCAACTTTTTGTCATGTAGAGAATTGAATAAGATTTTTGTCAATATGAAATTCACCCAAATCCGATAATCGGGCAAAGAGTTAGAGCCATTTTAGCGAGATAGTGTACCACCTAGCACTTTAGCACGTCGCAGAGCTAGCCAAAATGGCAATATTCAAAATCCAGTGAGCCTCCATGATTATGGCACATTGCGCCAAGGCTTAATTTTAGAATTATCAATTTTCAGTGCACCAACACGATTCCACCGCATAGTGGTGGCTTTCCAGTTTGCAACCAAGGTGGTAACGTGATTTCCACCATGTTGCGCCATCAACCAATTTCCTAATTGTCCATTTTCCAGTTAGCTGGCGTGATTATGGTGGGTCGCGCCAGTATGTAAAATTGAGATTTTTCAGTTTAATTCCAGAGGCGAAAAGGGCCATTTTTCTACCCCTATATACACTCCTTAACACGGGATTTGGCCTCATTTTAACCTAAAACTACTAGTTTTCTCTCAAGTTGTTCAAGAACAAGAGCTAGGATTTCTATAAAATCAAAACCCTTCCTTTTTCTTCAAGAGAAAATAAGAAATCAAGAACCTCTCCAAGAGCTTTCAAGAAAGAGTTTCTCTAAGGTATGTAGATGTTGATTCTTGGGTCCCTTTCATCCAAGAAGCTCAAGAACCCTTTTTCAAAAATTCAAAGATTTTATGTTTATGAGTTTTCATTATTCATGTGAGTTGAAATTGATGTTCATGCTATTATTAAGTTTTGATTCATGGTTGTTTATAAGGTTTTCAAGCTTTAACCCTAGTATGTGATACTCATGTGATGCTCATGACAAACCCTCTTCAAGTTGCTTGTTAAGTGATGCGTTCATATTAATTAAGTGTAGAAATTGTTGAATATGAAAAGTATGCTCCCCATATGCTTGATAAAATGCTTATGTGAACGAGTTAGAGCCATTATAACATGTTGACTAGAAATCCCCAATTGTGTGTAAGCCCATGCATGCCAAGTGTTTGTTGAAAAGCCTTAGTGAATAAATTAGGGCATGATAGCATGAAATTACCCAATTATGTACTCTTTGATATATGCTATGACTTTAATACATGCTAAGTGTTTGATGAATGAAATGTAACATCATAGCATGATTCCCCAATTACGTGTTCTCTGGTACATGCCAAGACTTAAATATGTGTGAAATGCTTGATGCAAGGCCTTGTTGAATGGAGTATGATCCAATAGCATGTCCCCCTATGTTATTACATGTTTAGGATTCCTAAATTCTTGAAGTGATTCCTTAGTGATTGCGATGGTGAATGATTGTCCATGGTCTTGATTATTCAAGAATGGTTATGTTTTAATTTTATGTTATCAAGTCCTGGGGGTATTTATACCTGACAATTTAGCTGCTAGCCCATGTTAGTTTTCACGATAATTCTAGTCGATCCATGATTCTCAGAACTCAGTAAGTTATAGAACTCTGTATTCTCAGACAGATATAGAACTTAAGAAATCTTAGTAATCTCTGTAATCATTGTAATCTCAATATTGCTAGTAATCTAGCCTTAGTTCTGTACCTAACTCAGATCTAGTAGTATTCAAGTGTTCAGTTCTGACCTCTGTAGTAATCGAGTACTCTATTCAAAGATCAGTATTCTGTAAGATATGGAACCAAGTGAATTCATCTTAACTCAGTCAGATTAATAGAGAAACATGATCAATATTAGATTCAACTTAGTTTATGTTCAGTTAAGAATCAGTTCAGAGTCTTTCAGTTGGGAGTAGGAGCGAGCACCGAGCGAGGATAGGGATGTCGGATCCCCTTCAAAGAGACAGAGTCGTTAGGAGCAATCCCTTAACTCCAGAACTACGTAGCCAGTGCAAGATGCAGGAGTCACCTGTCAAGAAAGGCTATTCACCCGTCAGATAGGCTTGACTATTACATTGCCTTAGGCTTGACTTCCTACGAGGGTCACCCATCAAATAGGCTTGACCAGAGAGGTCTTTACCCGTGGCACGGTGTTGACACCCTTCCCGCTGGGGTTACAGGTTGGACCTAACCAGTTGAGATTCGGGGCATGTCGGTTAAGTGACTACTTCCTACAGTTACAGTTTTAGTATCAATCTTTAGAAATCAGGACTGCCAGATACAGTCATCTATCTCAGTAAAAAACTCAGATAGTTCTATTGATTCATGGACCACCCATCAGATAGGCTTGGTCTCATATAAAGTTACTCAGTATCAGATTTGGAGATCACCCATCAGATAGGCTTGATCTCAGTCTCAGATTCAGTTAAGTAATCTCAGTATCAGATCTTAAGATCACCCATCAGATAGGCTTGATCTTAGTCTCTGATTCAGTTGATTATTCTTGTTATCAGATCCCGAGATCACCCTTCAAATAGGCTTGATCTCAGTCTCAGATTTAGTTGAGTATTCTTGTTATCAGATCTAGAGATTACCCGTCAGATAGGCTTTATCTCAGTCTCAGATTCAGTTGAGTATTCTTGTTGTCAGATTTGGACATAATCATTACTTATCATTGATTGTAGATTCCAAAATCATCTGTTAGAGAGGTTTGATCTTTGATGTAGTCAGTCGAGAGTAGAAAGCTCAGAATTCAGTCATTGATATGAGTAGATTCAGTTAATCAACTTCAGTATCATCAGTTTTTGAGATCACTCACTAGATAAGCTGATTTCAACTCTAGTACTTAGTTATTAGTATCAGATGATTCAGTGTTCAGTACCACAGGCATTAGTAATAAGTTCAGATGGAAGTAAAGTAGTATCTGAGTTTTAGTATTTCACGTCGTGATGATTTTAGTTATAGTTCGTGCATTCATGCATGTGTTCTTATTTAGTACTCTCATGATTATTCAGTTAAGTAATTGTTCATGCATAAGCCCTTGCATTTAGCATTACCTCATCTTCATACTTGGTACATTCTCGTACTAACGCATTTGCATTATGGTGTTTTATTTGAAACCATAGGTTTATAGGGACGAGATCTAAAGTACCCTTAGCAGCTCAGTCCCAGTCAGCAGCAGTAGACATAGCAGTGAGTCTTTTTCAGTCGAGGATGATCCTTATTTTTATTATTATCGTATCAGATTTAGTTTAAATTCAGTAGATGGAGTTAGCTAAGGACATGTCCCATAACTCCATATTTCAGACAGTTTAGAGGATTTTTGGACAGATGTATTAGTATTCAATTTTCAATTTTGAGTATTTTTAGATGTTTTGAACCTTAAGGCTAGTTTCCGCATTTATTATCTATATTATGTAATGTTCAGGTATAATATCAGTAGAGGGCTAGCTTGTGGTCCTTCGGGATCATAAGCACCGTGTGACATTCTGGTTCTAAACAATCGAGTCATTACATGTAATAGGTCATATTTAAATATTGGTGGGCCTAAAATTTAATCTAAAAATTGGGGCCAAATTTGACCTATACGCGGCTTGTACCTACGCCCTGTAGACGCAATCAGGTCCTGAGCACAGGTAGCACCTTAGGCTCGCAGGTGCTGGAATAAAATCTTTGGCCTACTTTTCCACAACTTGGACTTTGTGTATTGAAATTTTTCTAGATACTTACGGTCCTTCAATGTAACTTTTAGGTCCCAAAAGTAAAATTAGTTGCCAAAGTCCATAACTTACCATTTTTTAATCCTCAAAATTTCAAATTTTCAATTTCTACTCAACATACCGTATGGAACTTGTGACCATGATGGGATTATGAAATAGTCCCCTTATAGAGAAATCGATGAATGTAGCAATGTTTACCGTATTCCATGTAAGGTTCAAAAGCTAAAAACCTACATAAACAAAGACAACAAAAAACATAAATACTAAAATATAGTGGGTTGCCTCCCACTCAACACTTGATTCGTGGAATGATATGGCTATGTTGGTTACTCAGACTTCACTAAAAGACCCATGGGTTGCCTCCCATACAACTCTTGATTTAATGTCATGGCACGACACGGGTATCTTGACTACTCAGAATTCATCAAGATACCCATAGGAATATCCTCCAAGGTCATCAATACAATCAATCATCGACACTACCCTCTTGTTGGTTGGCTATTTCATAGACTTGTGGATGTTCAATGTCGCCTCCTCACTGTTGACTCAGAATTTCAGCTTACCCTTCTCCATGTAAACCATAGCTCTACCTGTGGCCATGAATAGTTTTCCCAAAATAATGGGCACTCTGTGTCAACCTCAAGTCCAAAATGATAAAGTAAACAAAGAAAATGAATTTTTCCACCATATAAATCATATCACAAGAGATTCCTACAGGCTTGGTCACTGTGCGATCAACTATCAATAGCCGCATCGATGTCGGTTGCGGAGTCTTCAAGCCTAGTTTCTTGAAGACGGCCAGCGATATCAAATTAATGTTGGCCTTAAGTCACAAAAGACTCAGTTAAATAAGTATGATGTAATAGTTCATGGTATAGTGAACACTTTAGGATCAACCATTTTCTACACCAAGGACCTAGTCGTGACTGCACTGCACTGGTGCACACCCTTAACATCCTTAAAAGTTGATCCTTTCTTCCATGGTACTAACTGTTTCATAAAATTTGCATATCCAGGATTTGCTCTAATGCCTCATGAAGAGGTATGTTTAAACTCAATTCCATCAACATTGTAATGAACTATTTGAACTTACCTTTCTCTTTTCTACATCAGTCACTAAGGAAAATATGGGGTGATCTTGGAATTTGTCTTAACTCTGACTCAATAACTGGACCCTGACCTTTATCTTTAGAAACTGTCCATCTATCCTTTGCTAACTTCTTATACTCATTAGTAGGTGTCTCATCATCAACAACTTTTATAGAAGGTATAAGGGGATCCATAGTAGTAATACTACTCCTTGCGGTAATCGCAAGTACGTGACCATTATTTTTCAAATTTTGTACAATGTTAATCAGAAGGGTACTTGACTGCCTCTACTTTAGAGTTGCTGATATCTGCCAATAGGTGGATGCAGCTGCTTGATAGCAATGGAATATGACTCAACCTTTTTGGTCAGTTCTGAAGTATTAGCCTTAATCTCCTTAAGGTTGGTCTCCTTATTTTCTTGACACTTCACTAATTTGGCTAGCATCTCCTCTATTCGAGATTCTTCATCGTGTCTACTAGGTGAAATGCATCTATCTCCATCTATATAATCATCTTTGTTTCTCCAATCACCATCTCGCTCTATACTAGGTCTCTAAATCTATCATAATATTTTTTTACCTTGGTTCTATTGCCCTTGGGCTCAAAAACCTTATATATGACGATCCAGGTAATTAGCTTCCTCTTCTAATTAAGATTCATATGCTATAGAAGCTTACCCTTGTGATGCTACTGCATTCACTTTTTCATAACTTGCTCCTGTAACGCCCTAAAATCTAGTTCCCGGGATCCCACACAATACTCTGAACTACAAGTAGTCCTGAGCTAACCCTGGCTACATTTTCTAGATATGAATATTAAAATAGGGAAATGTAGATGAAAAACCATAACATATGCAGAAAACTGTCTGAAATCTTCTGAGTATATCTGAACATACTAAATCTTAAAAGTCTAATAAAACAAATGCTGAAAATCTTAATACTAACTCAAAGGTCTAAATCTGAATCTAATAGTCTAACAAGCCTCTACTATTTGAATCTAGAGAGTCATTAGGATAGGCCCCAGCAAACTCAACTATTTGACATAAGTAAATACATATCTACTAGTAACTTGAAAATCTGAATAAATAAGCCCCTGAACTATAAGGACTCACCAACTGTAGGGACGTAGATAAGATGCTCTAAGATCAATCACATTGTTGAGACTGAGCACCTGAACCTACATTATGAGACAGTGTAGCACATAGACATATATATAGATCAGTACTTTGATGATGTACTGAGTATATGGGGGTGTATGCATAAATAAATAATATTGTCACAGTTTAAAAAATTATACATGCCAAATGTAAATGACTCACGTAAGCTTGAGTAATCTGAAATCTGGAAGTAAAGCATGAATAATAAAACATGTATTCTAAATCTTGTGAGTCGTCGCACTTAGTTCTAAAATCTGTAGTTTTTTTCTACTTCTCAAATCACATAGGCTAAGTGAAATCTGAAAACTTATTTTGTGCATCTAAAGGCTTTCAATCAAACAAAACAGTTTAAGAGTAGGGAAAATCTTTGGGGAGATTCTTCTAACCAATAATACACCATGTGAGCATCCATGGAGTCCCACGAATGGCCCCTGTTAGGTAGGGTTGTTCAACCCTTGCCATCGGTATAGAACATTCTAATCTGTGTGATCACAATCTGAGTCATCCACGTAGAAGTGGGAATAATCCAATAATCTATACCTACGGTGGGACGTAGTTCTGAGGCATGAAACCGTAGTAACTTACCCATCTCGGTGCAAAATATACTCCCAATCTCATGCTCAAAATCTTAAGAAATCCACTTTAGAACTTATACAAAGGTTTATAGAAAACAAACTATGCTTTGCTTTTTCTTTAAATCTCAAATCTTCTGAAATAAAGTAGATTCTTTATCTAAAATCTGAAAATAATCTAGTCATGGGGTGCTTATAGCACAAACAATATTAAAACAACAATCTTTAAATGAGGTCCAATGACCCAAGCATCAATATCATGTTAAAACATCTCAAAATTCATACTTAGTAATGTAAACATTCATAATTTATCTTAAAATCTGGAAATTACTGCACAAGGCACAGAAATATGAATAAAGTCATGTAATTCAACTTCTAATTCATGGGAAATCTCATAATCTTGCAAACAATGACAATGGATATAAACCATAACTTGAAATACATGGGAAATCATAAAAATTGCAGTAAATTTATAATTAAAGTAAAGTTTTGGGCACAAGGATGAAAGATTTATCCTTCTTCAAACCCCACACACCTTAATTGACGATCTTTGATGAGAAACTCGAATCTTGGATTCCTATTAATGTTTTGGAGATGACTTCTTAGTGTTTTTGTATTGAGAATCCTTAAATTTAGACTATCTTAGAAAATTAATGGAGAAATTTTGAATTTCTTGGAGAGGAAGTATGATAAACTAGGGTTTTGCTTTGAGAAGAAAGATGAATAAAGCATAAAGTGCTTTGAAATTTGATAAATTTTCTATTTTTGGATGGAGTGGGGGTTGGGTAATTTACCA
This sequence comes from Capsicum annuum, assembly GCF_002878395.1. Classification (NCBI taxonomy): domain Eukaryota; kingdom Viridiplantae; phylum Streptophyta; class Magnoliopsida; order Solanales; family Solanaceae; genus Capsicum; species Capsicum annuum. The sequence continues at coordinate 80,730,161 of NC_061122.1, forward strand.
AAATGCCCCCTTTAAATTTTAAACGGAACTGAAAAACGTACATTTTCCCTGATATGGGTGGCCACCGCGATGCGTCATAATAGTAGTGGCCCACTGGAAAAAGGACGAGTGGGAATTGAGTTCCCTCTGCGATGCTCCACCATTGTTGAGCCCCTAAGTTTACCATTTCGACCACTGGCGTGATGCGCCAGTATCGCGGAGTGACACTGAAAATTGCCAAATGAGAAATTGGGCCTCTCTGTGACCTGCCAAAATTACGGAGTCTCACTGGAAATTTACAATTATGATTTTACATTTCTTCGCAACGCGCTAAGGACCCAAATCACAATGTTTTATGATTGAAACTTAAAATAGCCATACCTTCTTACTCGGTTATCGTATTTAGGCAAATCTTATATCGTTGGAAAGGTAATTCAATTTCCTACGCCATGGAAAGTCCAAATCTAAAGAATTTCACACGAAATAAACATCACTCATTCTAGAAACTACTCCTTGCCATTTTTAGGATGAGTTTAGGCTAGGAAAAATCACGAGGTATTACAATATCTCCCCCTTGGGAACATGCATCCTCAAATGTGCATAGTTAAGCTAAAATTTCTGAGGAATCTGAGAATATAAGATAGCATGCACAATTGAAGTGAACTGAGCAATTAAATCTAAATCATTCTAAGCTTCTGAGTAATTCTGTGGGTGCATGAACTTACATAAGGACAACTATATAGCTGAATGTATGATTAGAAAAGAATTGGATTAAGGAAGAATAGTAACTTCGGCTAGATCTGAGTTTACGGAGAAAAGGTGAGGGTACTTGGCTCGCATGCCTACTTCTATTTCCTAAGTATAGCCCTCAACTGATTGATTACGCCAAAAAACTTTGACCAAGGGAAATTCTTTGTTCCTTAGTCTACGGATCTAATGATCTAGAATCTCAACTGGAATCTCTTCATATGAAAGGTTGTTCTGAGCATCTGAGCTTTCTATAGGAACTACAATGGTAGTGTCACCAATACTCTTCTTAAGCATAGAGATGTGGAATATAGGCTGAATGTCTGACAAGTATGCGGGCAACTCAAGCTCATAAGCTACTTTGCCAACACGACTAATAATTCTATAAGGGCCAACATACCAGGTACTAAGGTTCTCCTTCTTTCCAGATCTCTTCACCCCTTTCATCGGTGAAATCTTCGAATACATAAATCACCAACTTCAAATTCGAGGTCCCTTCTTCTTAAATCTGCATAGGATTTCTGATGACTCAGGGCTGTTTTCAATCTTTCTCTAATCAGCTTAACTTTTTTCATGTCCTCATATACTACATCAGGCCCAAGTAAAGCAGCCTCACCCACTTCAAACCAACCTATGGGTAATCTACATATCCTTCTATAAAGAACCTTGAACAGAGCCATTTGAATACTAGCATGATAACTGTTGTTATAAGCAAACTTAATCAATGGAAAATTCTCATCCCAACTACCCCTGAAGTCAAGAGCAATGCCCTCAACATATCTTCTAGAGTTTGGATGGTCCTTTCTACCTGACTATCTGTCTGAGGGTAGAAAGCTGAACTAAGATAGACTTGGGTACAAGACCCTTCTGAAAAGCTCTCCAAAATTAGGAAGTAAACTGAGTACCCTTATCTGAGGTGATAGACAAGGGGACTCCATGCAATCTGAGTAACTTTCGAATATACAACTTATCATAATCCTCAGTTGTATAAGACGTGTGAACTAGCAAGAAATGCACTGACTTAGTCAATCTGTCTACAATAACCCAAATCGAATCATGGTAATGACGTGAATAGGGTAAACCAGTCACAAAATTGATATTTATCTCTTCCCAGTTCTAAGTGGGAATACCAAACTCTTGCAATATACCACTAGGTCTTTGGTGTTCTACCTTAACCTGTTGACAAGTTGCACACTTGGCTACAAACTCTGCTATATCTCTTTTTATGACACTCTACCAATAGATTTCCCACAAGTGACGGTACATCTTGGTAGCACCTGGATGAATAGAATACCACGCACTATGCTTTTTTGCCATAATCCGCTGCCTCAAATCATAAACATATGTTACACATAATCTACTTTGGTGTCTCAACACACAATCTCCCTCTTGAGAGAAAACCTCTACCTTTTGGTCTTTAACTGACTCTTTTAGTTTGACCAAACTAGAATCCATATCTTTCTTCTTCTTTACTTCCAAAACTAGGAAAGATTCGGAACTACTCTAAACCCAAAGATTACCCTCAGCTGAATCAATCAGCCTAATACCCAATCTAGCCAAACGATGAACTTCTCAAGCTAATTTTTTTTTATAATTCTCTACATGAGCAACACTGCCCATAGACAACCTACTAAGGGAGTCTACCACTACATTGGCCTTGCCCGGATGATACAACACACTCATATCATTATCCTTCAACAACACCAAATACCTTCTCTGACGAAGATTCAACTCCCTCTACATAAACACATACTGTAAGCTATTATGATCTATGAACACATCAATGTGCACACCATACAGATAATGTCTACGAATTTTCAAAGAAAACACCATAGCAGCTAATTCGAGATCATGGGTTGGTAATTCTTTTCATGAGGCTTCAACTATATGGAGGCATAGGCTATGACCTTACCTCTCTGCATTAACACACAACTCAAACCAACTCTAGAGGAATCACAATAAATAACAAAACCATCTATACTATCAGGTAATGCTACAATTGGGGCTGAAGTGAGTCGAGTCTTCAATCTTGAAAACTCTTCTCGTAGAAATCTAACCATTGGAACTTAAATTTATCTTGGGTCAATCTAGAAATAGGGAATGTAATAGATGAGAACAACAAAACAACGGTAATAACTAGCTAGACCTAAGAAACTCCTAATGTTTGACGGAGATATAGGTCTAGGCCAATTTCTTATGGCTTTTGTCTTTTGGGGATCGACTCTAATGCCATCGGCAGAGACAATATGACCGAGAAAGGCTACTGATCTTAGCCAAAAGTCACACTTGCTAAATTTGGTGAACTATTAGATAATCTCTAAGAGTTTGCAAAACAACTCTAAAATAATCTACAGGGTCATCCTTACTACGGGAGTACACAAAGATGTCATCTATGAATACTATGATAAACATGTGTAGATACTATTTGAACACTTGATTCATGAGGTCCCTAAAAGCTGATAGAGCATTAGTTAGCCCAAAATACATGACTAGAAACTCAAAATGACCATAACGGGCTCTGAAAGCTATCTTTGGAATATCATATTCCCTTACTTTAAATTGATGATAGCCAAATCTAAGGTCTATCTTTGAGAAATAACTTGCAGTTTGCAATTGATCAAACTGGTCATCAATTCTAGGAAGAGGATATTTGATTTTTACTGTAACTTTATTTAACTGACGATATCCAATGCACATGTGCAAAGAACCATCTTTCTTTCACACGAATAGGATGGGAGCGTCCCATGGAGAAATACTAGGCCTTATGAAACCTTTATCTTAAAGATCCTTGATTTTCTCTTTCAACTCTTTAAGCTCTGCGGGAGCCATACGGTAAGGAAGAATAGAAATAGGCTGAGTATCTAGGAGAAAGTCAATACCAAATTCTATTTCCCTATCAGGAGGTACCCATGGGAGATCTTTTGAAAAAATATCAGGAAACTCATTGACCACTCGAATCAAATGAATTATTGGAGTCTCAGACTTAGTGTCTTTAACTCGAGCTAAATAGTAAATACAACCTTTGGATATCAACTTTCTAGCCTTAAGGTAAGATATGAAATGACTCTTGAGAGACACTGAATTACCTATCGACTCAAAGGCTGGCTCATCTGGAAACTGAAACCTCACCACTCGGGTATGGCAATCTATAGAAGCATAATAGGAATAAAGCCAATCCATACCTATAATAAGAACAAAATCAACCATGTCTAATCTGTCAGGTCTGCTAACATGACTTTATGAAGGACGGTGCTAGGACACATTTTATAAATCTATTTGGCAACAACTGATTCACCTACTGGACTTGAAACCAAGAAAGGCTCAGGGATCTTTTCAGAACTTATCTCAAAATTCCTATTAGGGCGGACAGGCACTCATAGCCATAAAGAACCGAGAGAACCAATTCAAAAACTTGTACTTTCCATCTATGTAACTATAACAACTAAAGGTTCTGACAAACATAATATTATCTATTATGAGAATAATTACATATGCAAACACAATCTGATATATACAAACTGATTACCTTCTTACTTAATAATCTTTGTAAGCTATATAATGCAAATGACCAGCTGATCAATGGTAAATAGATAAATTAGGATCGGCCCATGGTAGGCTTACTCCTCTGAGCTACCACCTACATATAAAGATTGGGATCAGCCCATGCTAGGCTTATGCCCTAAATTACCACCGACAAATAAAGGTATCTAGATTGGCCCATGCTAGCGAAATACCCCTGAGCTACCACTCGTCATTTTACAGATTTACATTACTTAGTTTATTTAGCCTTTGAGATTGTTACTTTGGTGGTCATCACATTATGGTACGTTGAACCAGTAATACGATAATAAGAGACATGTAAATAGACACTTAATGCAACAACAATGAGGTAGGGAGCTGTTGGTATACAAATAAAGTGTTTAGGAAGTGAAATAACACATGGGTCTTATTTGAACAAATGGACAACTCCTGAAATTTTCTAGTGAAGGTAGACGTGTAGATTTAATAAAAAGCACGTATTGAGGTGTTCTAATGCGTTAGAGAGTGGGAACAAGGTCATTAGATACATGGAGTGTAATGTGCTACCATTATGTGTCACTTTGTTATAGGATAACCTCAGAAACTTGCTTGATGGAACAATTATACAATTTCATGCCAAAGAGTGTTAAATAGAGTATGCGTTACATACATGGTTATTAGATTCTAAAACTAACCCAACTTGACTTCCCACCCTTTAGATTACTTATCTACAATAGAATATATGGTAAACTAGTATTAGTAACCAATCAACGCATTTGAGATACTTAATTTCACCCAAAACAGTAACCGGGCAGCAACTATTAATCTATCAAAAAAGGGTGTTATTTTATCCCTTTTTTTTCTCCAATTACACCCACATACCATATAGGTTCTTATAAGGTTCATCAAAACCACCTCAACTTCATTACACATTCCAAATAATACGGAAAATAGATTGGGCAGCAAACATTAGTTTGGTGGTGTATCACCACATCTTTCTTCTATAATTCATTACAAACTCATCACACCTTTATCCAACTTCAACCTGGCAGCCCATAACATATACATACAAAAAAGTCCACAAAACAGTCCCAAATCCCTTTTATTGTAGTAATCAATTATTGAAATCATCATCTCTTGAGTTTTCAATAACAAGACATCCATAATCCCCTCTCAAATTCATTTATAAGAAAAACAAAATGGAGTAGTCACCTTACCTCAATTCAGTAACTTATTCTTTTAATTGAACTCTTCAAGATATTGAACTTTTCTTCACACTTAAACCAAAGAAGAAGAAAAAAAATTCCTCAATAACAAGGAAACGTGAACAAACAGCTTGTTCTATTATCGGCCATATACTTATAGTCAAACACTTATAACTTGTTTTCCTAATCTTCCATGAAATAATTAAACAAAACCTTAAGTGTTTTTCACTTACCTTGGGCTGCAAAGGTGAGGGATTCTTCAAGAACCTTAGAAGGAAAAATAGGGCTGCTGTTCTTGTTGTTTTAGAGAGAGTAGAGAGATTTGCTGAAATATACTCCTTTTTTGTGACTTAAAAGTAAAGTAAAATCACCAGCAACTTGGCCTTTTAAAGGCCCTATCTTGTCCACCTCCTATCTTGTCCACCTCCTTAGCTGTATTTTGGACCATAAAATTGGTCAAATTGGTCCTAGTAGGTGATGCACCTACTTAAGGGTTCAAGCTGCACGAATTTTCAAAGTAGGTAATGCACCTACTTACTTAAATTCTTATTTTGGGTTTAAATAACTTGGGCCTTTGGCAGATTGGTGTGTTGGGCCATTTATCTATTTTCTTTCTCTTTTGTTCAATTTGGCCCAAATGTGTATATTAGCATAGACCCAAATCTGATCCATAGCCATGGGTCCATTAATTTGGTCCAAACAACTTAAGTAGGTGACTCACCTACTAGTTTAAATAAGTCAAGCAAGCACCTTAATATTTTGCTCCATTTTTATCTCCTAATCCCTTTAATCTAACCTTCAACTTATACACACTTGGTTACTTTAAACTTTAGATTCAAAAACTAGCTTATGATTCCAAGTTTAAATATTTATCTTAACGTTAACATAGTCTCATAACATTAAACTGTACGGGCAGCATCTGTAATTCCATCTATACCATTAATACTTGCATAACAATTCTCATGCGTTATATATATCAAAAGGCTATACCAAGTTCCATATAATTAGAACAAGTACAATCAAAATACAAGATGTTACACCCTTCTCCCCTTAGGGACATTCGTCCTCGAATGTTAGCATAACTGTCCAACTAAAATAGTTCAAGCTTAAGTTTAATACCCCCATTATAACATAGTACTTATGTTTTACACATACTTTTTATTACTTCAATTCAGCATCTTAGACTTTCTCTTTGTATTTCAACAAATGGGGGTACGTAAATTTCATCGCTTCTTCTGCTTCCCATGTTATCTCTTATGGTACGTAAATTTCATCGCTTCTTCTGCTTCCCATGTTATCTCTTATACTTGTTGGTTACTCCAAAGCACTTTTATAGAAGTTATTTCTTTATTCCTTAACTTCTTCACTTGTCAATCTAGAATAGTAATAGTTATTTGTTCATAGGTAAGATTTTTCATAACTTCTACATCTTCAGAAGAGTAATATGAGATGGATCACCCATGCACTTTCAGAGCATTGAGCGTGAAATATTGGATGAACTGTTCAGAGATCTTGGGGTAGCTCTAATTCATAAGCGATTTGGCCAAACCTCCAGGTAATCTTGTATGGGCCTATGTAACGTGGACTTAGTTTTCCTTTCTTACCAAATCTCATAACTACCTTTATTGGTGACAACTTCAAGAATACCCAATCACCTATAGCAAACTCTAGCCCCCTTCTTCTAATATCTTCATATGACTTGTGTCGACTTTGGGCTGTGTCTAGCCGCTGTTGGATCACTTTAACCTTTTCCATAGCTTGATGAACAAGATCTGGCCCGAACAAGGCAGTTTCACCCACTTCAAACCATCCAATTGGTGATCTACACTTTCTTCCATACAAAGCTTCATACGGTTCCATTTTGATACTTGAATGATAGCTATTATTGTAGGCAAACTAGATGAGAGGTAAATGATCATCCCAATTACCTTTAAAGTCCAATACATAAGCTCATAACATATCTTCAAGTGTTTGAATGGTACGTTCTGCTTGTCTAGCTATTTGAGGGTGAAAAGTTGTACTTAGGTTCACTTGTGTTCCTAGATTTCTTTGAAAAGACTTTCAAAAATTTTTCGTAAATTGAGCTCCTTGATCTGATATAATAGAGATTGGAACTCCGTGTAGCTGAACTATCTCTTTAATATAATTTGGCATATTCTTCAACTGTGTAAGTGGTCCTAACCGGTAGAAACTGTGCTGATTTGGTAAGCCTATCAACTATCACCCATATGGAATCAAACCTTCGATATGTACGAGGTAAACCAGTGACAAAATCCACATTGATCATGTCCCACTTCCAGATTGGAACATCTACACATTGCATATAACCCCCGGGCTTTTGGTGCTCTACTTTAACTCTTTGACAGTTTGGACATTCGGCTACAAATTTTGCAATGTTCCTCTTCATGTCACTCCACCAATATATTTCTTTCAAAAATTGATACATCTTAGTAGACCTTGGATGGATAGAATAGCTCGAACGATGTACCTCTGTCATGATCCTCTTTCTTAGCCCGTCTACATTAGGCACACATAATCTATTTTGGCACTGAAGTACTCCTTCTCACGTAAGCTCAAATTCCTTGGTCGTACCACATTGTACATTCTCCTTAAGATGTAATAAAATTGGATCTACATATTGCTTGTTTTTCACTTCAACAACTAATGAAGATTCTACTGTATTATGCATAATAAGCCCCTCGTCTGGAGTTTCAAGAAGGCGAACCCCCCTGAATTAGCTAGTTGGTAGAGATCTTTAATCATCCCTTTCCTTTCTATAGATGCCATCATAGCCTTATGACTTAGTGCATCAGCTACTATATTTTCTTTCCCTGGATAATACAAGATATCAATATCATAGTCTTTTAATAGTTCAAGCCACTTCCGCCGCCTTAAATTTAGATCCTTCTAGCTAAAGATATATTGCAAACTTTTATGGTCAGTATATCTGTAAATATGAATACCATACAAGTAGTTGCGCCATATCTTTAAAGCAAATATAACTACTACTAGCTCGAGATCATGAGTAGGATAGTTTTTCTTATGTGGCTGCAATTGTCTGGAGGCATATGCTATTACTTGACCATGCTGCATCAATACACATCCTAAGCCAATTCTTGAAGCAACACAATACACCTCATACCCTCTTGTGCCTTCTGGAAGTACCAATACGGGTGTATAAGTCAACTTATTCTTCAGATCTTGGAAACTCCTTTCATAGGCATCATTCCAATGAAACTTGGATGCTTTGTGTGTTAGCTTGGTTAAAGGTGTAGGAATTGAAGAAAAACCTTCAACAAACCTTCTATAATAACCTGCCAACCCAAGAAAACTATGAATCTCTGTAGCCATTGTGGGCCTTGGCCAACTCTTCACGGCTTCTATCTTTTGAGTATCAACCTTTATTCCTTCACTAGATACAATATGACCTAAGAATGCCACCAATTTTAACCAAAACTCACATTTAGAGAACTTTGCATATAGCTTACGATATGAAGAATCTGCAATACCTATCGTAAGTGATTGGCATGGTCCTCTTCTAATCTGGAATAAACTAGAATATCATCTATAAAAACTATCACGAACACATCTAAGAATGGCTTAAACACCCTATTCATCAAATCCATAAAAGCTGCGGCTACATTTGCTAGCCCAATTGACATGACTAGAAACTCATAATGATAGTACCGTGTTCGGAAAGCTGTCTTGGGTATATCCTTCTCTTTGACCCTCACTTGGTAACTTGACCTCAAATCAATCTTTGAGAAACACTTGGCGCCTTGTAAATGATCAAATAAATCATCAATTCTTGGGAGGGGATATTTATTTTCAATAGTCACCTTATTCAGTTACCGGTAGTCATTACACATTCTCAATGAACCATATTTCTTACACATAAATAATACTGGTGCGCCCCAGGGGGACATACTAGACCTTATGAATCCTTTCTCTAGAAAGTCTTTCAATTGCTCTTTCAATTCTCATAATTCTGCCAGGGCCATTCTATATGAAGGACCTAAGATTGGTTGGGTGTTTGGAATCACATCAATACCAAACTCCACTTCTCATTCAGGAGGCAAACCTAGAAGGTCTTCAGGAAATACATCAGGAAATTATCTACCACCAGAATAGTATGAGGAGTTGGTGGCTCCATATCTGTATCCTTCAATCTAACTTGATGATATATATAACCTTTGGAAATTATTCTTTTGCCTTAAAATAAGAAATAAATTTACCTCTTGGCACACTAATATTACCTCTCCATTCAAGGACTGTCTCTTTTGGAAAATGGAAATACACCCTTTTAGTTCAGCAATCTATTGTGGCATAACAAGACGCCAACCATTCCATACCCATTATAACATCAAAATCTACCATTCCCAGCTTAACAAGATCAGCCATCGTATCGTGACCGCAAATAGTTATAATACAATTTCGATAAACCCTTCTAGCTATAATAGATTCACCAATCGGCGTAGATACTTTAAATGGCTTAACTAGCAATTCTAGTGTTCTTTTGAACTTTCCAGCAACCAATGGAGTTACAATGATAATGTGGAACCCGGATCAACTAATGCATATACATCATGTGAAAAGATGGACAATGTACCTATAACCATGTCTGGAGAAGCCTCTAAATTTTGTCATCCACTAAAGCATATGTATGATTTCGAACTCCACTAGAGCAAGCTGCTCCTTTAATACCTCTACCATGACCCATAGGTTGTACACCTCTACCTAAATAAGGTACCTATGATAATGATGCAATGGCTGATCCAGTAGGTCGTGCCATACCACCTATGGCCCTTGAAGGCATTCTCTCATCATATGTCCTGACGCACCACACCAAAAGTAAGCATTTGTTTCAAATTGGCATCCACCTAAATAAAACTTTCCACATTGCTTACATGGCTATCGAGGAGGCCTTAATTGGTTCATACTCCCTTGCTCTTCATACCCCCCTGTCCGTGAACTCTGACTCTCACTTCTTTGCCTAAACTGGTTGCCTTTAGACCCTTGGAATAACCTCTTTCCAATTCTTGTGGTCTTCTTCTTTGCCTCTGATCCTCCATTTTTTGTGCAAAAGCTTGTAGCCTTGCTATGTCCAGGTCTTTATTTAAAGCAGCAATAGTACAATCTCTAACCAGATATGGATCCAATCTATCTACATATTAATGAACTCTATTATCCATTATAGCTACTACATTGGGAGCATGCCTAGCCAAAGAGTTAAACCGAAGGCTGTACTCTCTCATACTCATATTCCCTTAGCGAAGATTCAGGAACTGATCTGCACGGGCTTCTCGAATCTCATATGGAAGGTAATAATCAAGAAATTCCTTTTTGAACTCTTTACAAGTAGCTGGAGGTGCATCAATACCCCTAGATCATTTCCAGTCTTCATACCACAATATATGCTGCTAACTCAACTGTCTCTTTAACCGACACATGCATGACATCTAAAACCTTTTGGATTTGATCAATAAAGTCCTATAGGTCTTCAGTAAGATCTAATCTGGTGAATGTGGGAGGATCTAATTTAAGAAAATCCTACGTCCATAGGCTAGCTGCCTTATCTGTACCACTAGAACCTGTGGTTGGAATAGCTGGTCCTTGAGCTTGTCCAGCAACTATACGAGCCAATAATTGTACTGTATCCCTTAGATCTTGGTTAGTAGCATTAATAGGTGGTTTTGAGGATGCGGTTCTTCTCCTTCTTAGATCTTCTAGAGAGGGAGAAGTAGAAGAAGTCTGGGATACAAACTTAACTTGAGCCTCACTTTGATTAGCTTGTTTAGGTGGTGACTTGTTGGTCCCTTCTCCGGTAGCCACATCCTTTCGCTTACCTGTATTCTTACTCCTTCTTGTAACTGGCATCTTTACTATAATAAAAGGAAAAAAATAGGTCCAATCTTTAAATATGACTCACCTACAACATGGGCTCTATTGCACGATCTAAGATTTGAAGAAAAAGGTAACAACACACTTGATACAAAAGTTCAATAGAAATCTGATACAAGTGTATAAGTAGTACTAGTAGACCGACCACCTTTATAAATGCTTATGGGAAAATTATATTACATTCTTTTGTTTGTTTTACCTTCTTACTTAATAATCTTTGTAAGCTATATAATGCAAATAACCAGCTGATCAGTCGTAAATAGATAAATTAGGATCGGCCCATGCTAGGCTTACGCACCTGAGCTGCCCTCTACATATAAAGATTGGGATCGGCCCATGCTAGGCTTATTCCCCTGAGCTACCACCCAAAAATAAATGTATTGAGATCGGCCCATGCTATGAAAATACCCTGAGCTGCCACTCATCATTTTACAGATTTTCATTACTTAGTTTATTTAGCCTTTGAGATTGTTACTTTGGTGGTCATCATATTATGGTACCTTGAACCAGTAATACGCTAATAAGAGATATGTAAATAGACACTTAATGCAACAACAATGAGTTAGGGAGCTATTGGCACACAAATAAAGTGTTTAGGAGCTGAAATAACACTTGGGTCTTATTTAAACAAACAGAGAACTCCTGAAATTTTCTAGTGAAGATAGACACGCAGATTTAACAATAAGCACGTATTGAGGTGTTCTAATGCGTTAGAAAGTGGGAACAAGGTTATTGGATATATGGAGTGTAATGTGCTGCCATTATGTATTACTTTGTTATAGGATAACTTCGAAAACTTGCTTGATGGAACAATTGTACGATTTCATGCCAAATAGTGTGAAATAGTGTATGCCTTACATACTTGGTTATTTGACTCCGAAACTAACCCAACTTGACTTCCTGCCTTTTAGATTACTTATCTACAAAAAAATATATGGTAAACTAGTATTAGTAACCAATCAACACACTTGAGATACTTAATTTCACCCAAAACAGTAACCAGGCAGCAACTATTAATCTATCAAACAAGGGTGTTATTTTAACCCTTTTTTTCCTCAAATTACACACACATACCATATAGGTTCTTATAAGGTTCACCAAAACTACCTCGACTTTATTACACATTCCACACAATACGCAAAATAAATTCGGCAGCGAATAGTAGTTCGATGGTGTATCACCACATCTTTCTTCTATAATTCATTACAAACTCATCACACCTTTATACCACTTTAACCTGGCAGTCCATAACATATACATACAAAATAGTCCACAAAACAGTCCCAAATCCCTTTTATTGTAGCAGTCAATTATTGAACTCATCATCTCTTGAGTTCTCAATAACAAGACATCCATAATCCCCTCTCAAATTCATATATAAGAAAAACAAAATGGATAAGTCACCTTACATTAATTCAGCAACTTATTCTTTTAATTGAACTCTTCAAGAGCTTGAACTTTTATGCACACTTAAACCAAAGAAGAAGAAAAAAAGTTCCTCAATAACAAGGAAACGTGAACAAACAGCTTGTTCTATAATCATCCATATACTTATAATCAAACACTAATAAATTGTTTCCTAATCTTCCATGAGATAATTAAACAAAACCTTAAGTGTTTTTCACTTACCTTAGGCTGCAAAGGTGAGGGTTTCTTCAAGAACCCTAGATAGAAAAATAGGGCTGATGTTCTTGTTGTTTTAGAGAGAGCAGAGAGATTTGCTGGAATATACTCCTTTTTTGTGACTTAAAAGTGAAGTAAAATGACCAGAAACTTGGCCTTTTAAAGGCCCTATCTTTTCCACCTCTTTAGCTGTATTTTGGACCATAAAATTGGTCAAATTTGTCCAAGTTGGTGATGCACCTACTTAAGGGTTCAAGTTACACGAATTTTCAAAGTAGGTGATGCACCTACTTACTTAAATTCTTAGTTTGGGCTTAAATAACTTGGGCCTTTGGTAGATTGGTCTGTTGGGCCACTTATCTATTTTCTTTCTCTTTTGTTCAATTTGGCCCAAATGAGTATATTAGCATAGACCCAAATCTGATCCATAGCCATAGGTCCATTAATTTGGTCCAAACAACTTAAGTAGGTGACTCACCTATTAGCTTAAATAAATCAATCAAGCACCTCAATATTTTTCTCCATTTTTAGCTCCTAATCCCTTTAATCTAACCTTCAACTTATACACACTTGGTCAATTTAAACTTTAGATTCAAATACCAGCGTACGATTCCAAGTTTAAATATTTATCTTAACGTTAACTTAGTCGCATCACATAACATTTCTCTTATAATATATATATCAAAAGGCTATACCAAGTTCCATATAATTAGAACAAGTACAAGCAAAATACGAGATGTTACATTCACAACAACTAATGGGGTCACATAAGAGAAGCTTGACCTAAGGTCTAACAATACATAAAAATCAAAATGAAAGATACGAAGCATACCAGTCACAACATTAGGTGATCATCCTTCTCCTGGCGGGATAGCAAAGCATAAAACCAATTCTGGCACTGACCGCCACTGGTACTAGATTCTCCCCTCTACTATTCTTTCACATCACTACCTAATCATAAGCAACATCCTTCAGTCTATATAGGATGTCAATTCTATACTTTCTTCCTCAGAAACATGCATAATTCGGGTGATCATCTTCACCTCATCAAGATAAAGTTGTGGATCCTCACTTTCCTTCGACCCAAAGAATTCTGGCAGGTTCATTCTCATGAAATCTCAAATTCTAGCTACAACTAAATCCCTATCCTACTGAGGTAGGAGTGTATCCTAATGGTTGGTCTGAATATTAGTTGTTACGGCTTGGGCTAGTGGATAAAAACAACCTGAAACTCTGCATATGACACATTCTATTTTAAAGAATCTACCTGCTGAGGTGACAATCATCATTTCTGCGGGCGTTAGCTTTATAAGGAGGCATTTTTTGTCACATGAAAGCACGAGTTAGAAGAAAATAGAAACAATGAATGCACCATAGATCATTAAAGAAGAGATGATTTCCTAAAACATTCCATGGCCTTTTGCTCATAAATATGGCGTGCTTCACACGGATGATCAAGACTCTATGTAACGCCGCTTGTCTAACTATAACGCCCTGAAATTGGGTCCCAAGATGTCACACGGTGCTTAGGGTTACAAGTGACCCCAAGCTAACCTTTCTACTGGCACATCTCATAAGCAACTAAATAAGAAGTACAAATATATATGCAAATCTGTGGAAAATAACTCTTTTTGAATTTGATCAATACAATACTAAAGTTAAAAGATTTCAATTCTACCTTTACAACCATAACTAAAACGAAATGAATCAACTTCTACTGACTGTTTATGAAGCCTCTACTAGTACTGACTGTAGGTAGCCGGGTCATGACTCCCGACTAAACCAACCCAATACGATTGAATAAAGAAAATACAATATTTTTATTTTGCATAACTGACTTAAGCTCCTGAATCAAAAGGACTCACTCCTGCTAACTGGATGCTGCTAACTGACTGGATCTGAAGATGCCCGCTATACCTTGTACCTACATTCTAAGAAAATATAGCCCACACATGAGTGTGTGTTTGGGTTAGTACCATGGAAATATACCGAGCATATGGGGGTGACATATATATATAAAATAATATCTTAATATTATCACAGTTTATAAAATTATGCATGCTGATATAAATGACTCACTTAACTCGAATTAAAATTATCATAATCATAAGAGAGTAAAATAAATTGGGTGAAACATGTGAGTCATCATAATAAATCTCAATTCACTTCTATCTCAATTCCAAATCACCAAAGCAATCAAATCTCATTACGATTCTCTTTGGAATATATGTTCATTAAATCTTTCGAAAATAATGACTTTTTCAAACTTAGTCTTTCAAACAAATATGTTTTCATCTCAGATAGAAGAATAAGACTTTTCATATTAGATAGGAGAATACACACACACACATTGGGAGTCTCTTATAACCGACATAAACCATGTGAGCTACATGGAGTCCAACATCCAACCCACGTTGGGGAGAGCTGTCCTATCCTTACCATCGGCGTAGGATCTTAATCATTCATTCACTAGTGATCACTGTATCATTCAGCCTTAGGCTCATATCCTACGGGGGTACGTAGTTCTAGGGAAATACCAATCACAGCTATACCTCCCACTCGGTGCTAAAGACTACTTCCGGACTTAGCTCAGATCATTTCATAAGAAAATCCACAACAACACAATTCAACAATTCATAACTGGAGCCATCATGCTACCCCTTTTTCATAATCAATCAAAATGTGGATTTCTTTTCTTATTCGAGTTCGAAAAAACTCTTTCAAGACCAAAAGGTCAAATCATTCTCATCTCAAGGTGTATATAACACATAACTTCTTAAAAATTCATAATCTCGAATAGGGGGTTCGAAATCCATAATTCAACACTTGAGCAAAACATTTCAAGATTTATACTTTATGTAGAAACATGTAAATTCATACCAAAATCTAGAAATTCAACTTAAATCATGAATATTCACATTAAGCTCATGGAATTCATCTTTAAAACATCACAATATCATAGTTTCTTCAACAAGAATATTTCCATCTCAAATTCACAAGTAAAGCATGTAAAATCATGTGTCTTCATAAAATAATATAAATTTTGGGCACAAAAATGAAAAGATATTCTTGTTGATATGCCCACATACCTCTATAGTAACAAAATTATTAAAAGATTGGACCTTCAAATCTTGATTGTGTAACCCTAATTGTTTTGCTCTTATTGTGCTCTTGAATGATGTTCTTAGACTGATAATAGGGTTATGATGTGTTTAGGAGTAGTTAAATTTGTAGGGTTATGTTTAGGGACGTGTAAGGAATGTTAAAAGGCTTAGATTATCCTCGAAATAACTCAAAAATGAAGTGTTTTTGTTGCAGAAACCCTAAGTGTGCATCGCACACCTGATAGCATATGTAGGGTATGCGCCACACACCTTATCGCACAAGCTAAGGTATGTGTCGCATACCTTATCGTACATCCATACTACCTCTCACAAAAATGGGCATAACTCATCACTCCGGTATTGGATTTTTGCAAAATTAGTATCGTTGGAAAGCTAATTAAATTACCTACAATTTGATAGGTCTTAGGATGAAAAATTCCATATATATTAATAGATATACACGTTTGAAGTAGACCCTTATAGAATCGAATATCAAATGTTAGACAAATCAAATAGTATTAGCTCAACTTGGCTCTAAATGATTTATATGAACATTGTTGACCTCAAGAGTGCTTCACATACTAGGATAAATATAATGAAACTTGTATTCACATTCAAATCATTTGGATTAGAGCTTAGATGCGCAGGAACGACGGTTAGAATTCTAGCATAAAAATATGGGGTGTTACACTAACTCCCTAGGACTTTGTAAAACTTAGGCTCTGATACCAAGTTTTTAACATCCCAAAATCTTATTCTCGGGATTCCACATGTTGCTCCAAACTACAAGTAGTCCAGAGCTAACCCTAGCTACCTTTTCTAAATTTGAATCTCAAAATAGGGAAATATCGATGAAAAACCATAACATATGCAGAAAACTGTCTGAAATCTTCTGAGTATATCTGAATCATACTAAGTCTCAAAAGTTTTATAAAACAAATGCTAAAAATTTGAATACTAAATCAAAGGTCTAAATCTGAATCTAATAGTCCAACAACCCTTTACTATCTGAGTCTAGAGAGTCATTGGGATAGGACCCAGCTGACTTGATTATCTGAGATGAGTAAAGACATATCTACTAGTAACTTGGAAATATGAATAACTAAGCCATTGAACTATGAGAACTCACTAACTGCAAAGATGTAGATAAGATGTTTGAAGATTAATCACGTTGCTGAGATTGAGCACCTGAACCTACATTATAAGACAATGTAGCACATAGACATATATGTGGATCAGTACTTTGATGATGTACTGAGTATATGGGGGTGTATGCAATAAAAAAATAATATCATCACAGTTTATAAAATCATACATGCTAAATATAAATGACTCACAAAAGCTTGAGTAATCTGAAATCTGGAAGTAAAGCATGAATAATAAAACATGTAATCTAAATCTTATGAGTGTCAAACTTAGTTCTAAAATTTGTAGTTCTATTCTATTTCTAAATCACATAGGCTAAGTGAAGGCTGAAAACTTAGTCTGTGCATCTAAAGGCTTCAAATCAAACAAAACTGTTTAAGAGTAGGGCACATCTTTTGGGAGTTCAAATAACCAAAAATACACCATGTGAACATCCATGGAGTCCCACGAATGGCCCCCATTAGGTAGGGATTTTCTACCCTTGCCATCGGTATAGAACATTCTAGTCAGTGTGATCACATCTGAGTCATCCACGTAGAAGTGGGAATAATTTGATAATCTGTACCTACGGTGACACGTAGTTCTGGGCTATGAAACCATAGTAACTTACCTATCTCGGTGCTAAATAATACTCCTAATCTCATGCTCAAAATCTTAAGAAATCTACTTTAGAACTTATACAAAGGTTTATAGAAAACTAACTACGCTTTGCTTTTTCTTTAAGTCTCAAATCTTCTGAAATAAAGTGGATTCTTTATCTATAATCTAAAAATAATCTAGTCATGGGGTGCTTATAGCACAAACAATATTAAAACAACAATCTTTAAATGAGGTCCAATAACCCAAGCATCAATCTCATGTTAAAACATCTCAAAATTCTTACTTGGTAATGTAAACATTCATAATTTATATTAAAATTTGGAAATTACTGCACAAGGCATAGAAATATGAATAAAATCATGTAATTCAACTTCTAAATCATGGAAAAATCTCATAATCTTGAAAATAATGATAATGGGTATAAACCCTAAATTGAAATACATGGGAAATCATATAAAATTGCAGTAAATTTGTAATAAAAAGTTTTGGGCACAAGGAGGAAAGATTTATCCTTGTTCAAACCACACATACCTTAATTGATGATCTTTGATGAGAAACTCAAATCTTTGATTCCTGTTGATGTTTTGTAGATGGATTCTTAGTGTTCTTGTATTGGGAATCCTTAAATTTAGACTATCTTGGAGAATTAATGGAGAAATTTTGAGTTTCTTGGAGAGAAAGTATGATGAACTAGCGTTTTGCTTTGAGGAGAAAGATGAATAAAGAATAAAGTGCTTTGAAATTTGATAAATTTTCTATTTTTGGATGGATTGGGGGTTGTGTAATTTACCAAAATGCCCCCTTTAACTTTTAAACATAATTGGAAAATGTAGTTTTTTTTGATCTGGGTGGCCACCGCGACGCGCGACAATCGCAGTGGCTCACTTGAATAAGGACGAGTGGGAATTGGGTTCCCTTGGCGATACGCCACCATAGCGGAGCCCCTAAGTTTTCCATTTCAACCACTAGCGCGATGAGCCATATTGCGGAGTGACACTAGAAATTCCCAAATAGGAAATTGGGCCTCTCCGTGATGCGACAAAATTGCAGAGCCTCACTGAAAATTGACAATTATGATTTTACGTTTCTCCGTGATGCATTAAGGACCCGAATCATGGTGTTTTCCGACTGAAACTTAGAATAGTACTAACTTCTTACCCGGTTATTGGATTTAGGAAAATATTATATCGTTGGAATGCTAATTCAATTTCCTACGCCATGTAAAGTCCAAATCTAAAGAATTTCACACGAAATAAACATCACTCATTCTAGAAGCTACTCCATGTCATTTTCGGGATGAGTTTAGGCTAGGAAAAATCATGGGGTATTACATGCTTTATGATAACTCTCAACTCACTACCATATTTGATAGGTGAGGTGGTCGTTGTCAATAACCGAACTCGAGTTGGTGTTGAATTCACAAGGAGCAAATTATAAATTTCAAGTCCTATGGGTGCTTTAATTACTAAAAGGTTACCCGAAATGCTAACAAACATGACATGTAAAATAAAATGGAGGAATTTATTTGCGATTTATTTGTAATGATTTTTAGTTAACAATGCTCGACTATGACACTTTTGATTTAAAATCCAGATTTGAGGAGATCTTGGGATTATGTCTACCTAAAAGTAAAAACATGTGGGTTGATGATAGTTTAACATGAGACTTTGTTGTTAACTAAAGGATAGTCTAGGTTAAAGATCACTGTTGTTAATCTTTCATTAAAACCATAATGATTTCACTCATTAGATCTTTTGAGCACCTAACAAGTGTGCAATTTGTAATAGCCCAAAACTTCAATCAAGCAGCCCTATTTCTAGGATGATGCTCTTGACATGATTTACCCTTCTATTACACTTATTTCTAAGATTACAAGAGGTAGTAAATCATAAGCCTAATTTTCCACCATTGCCTTGTCCCCCTATAACCCTCTTTCAAGAATGTTATGGGTTACCTTATGTTTATCATCATCCCTCTTTCAAGGATGATGAAGGGTTTCTAGAGTTTGGGGTTTTCACCCATCAAACTCATTTGGATATTTGGGGTTTTCACCCACAAATTCCTTCTCATAAATTCAAGCAATGGTAGAATACATACTCAACAACTAAAAATTATGAAAACACAACAACACCCACACACAATTACACTTTAGTTCAACATAATCCCAAGACTAATTTACTTAGCTACTCATGAAGAAAAATAAAGAAAGATATACCATCTGGATTATCCAAAGCATTCATTCTTCGCAAAATACTAAGAAATCAAGCCTTCATAATTAGTTAAACACTTTCCCAGTGAGGGTTTCTTGCTTCCAATTCAAAATTGTCTATGAGGTAAGCAATAACCAAAAAAGAAATGATTTTTGACTATATAAGGTTTGGGATTCGTATAAGAGAAATTATGAAACTACCCTGGGTCATACTCTTGCTTAGTCACAATCACATGAGGTTATCTATGATTATGGCCAATGCGACCACAGTTGTGTTTTGCAATCATATTTTATTGACCTTTGTGATTGACCGCGACTGCGGCCTTAGGACCGCAATCATGGTAATTGAGGCTAAACTGCTCCAAGTCTTCAGGTGCACTTCTTTTCCTTCCATTTGATTCCTTTTAGCTCTAATCTATATCTTTTCATTTTCTCAACTGTATACCTACACAATGTGAATAATAGTGCATTAAATAACAAATATGTCTCATTTAATTCTATAAGGTATAGTAGTGCGTATGAATAGTCAATGCCAATGAGTGGTAAAATCACCACTCATCATGCTACAAACTGCCATGCTAGCACCCCTAAATCAATCCTTATTAATGTAATTTCTTATGCTACTATATCATTAGATGATCTTTAGTCATAGGAGGAACCAATAGCATAAGTACCAGATCCTCTCTCAGCCTCCCAACTTTGCTAGCCTCGGTTAGTGTGTGGGATCTAATCTAACATCTCCGAAGCTAACGCCCAACATAGTATCATAAAATCTCCTAAAGATATGGTGTCTGTCATGGCTCTGAATCTGATGTTTAGGGATCTGTAGAATATCTCAGATAAGATTTTCCCTGAATACTGATGGTTGGGCACCAAGTTCAGCTTCTTCTTAAACCTAAACCAAGCCTTGTACATAAACTCTAACTGTAGCTTCCTGAAATTATAGATCTCGTCCTTAAGATGCAACATCGTTGATGGAGGAAAGAACCTATTTAAGAATTATCGGTGTAACTTATTCTAAGTTGTAATAGAGCTGCTTGGCAATTCTCCTAACCATAAAGATAATTCTCCTATAAGTGAGAAAGGGAAAAGCCTCAGTCTAAGTTCTTCTTGATTTACCCCTAGATTAGTATATGATTTACAGATACCAAGGCAATTTGTAAGGTGCAAGTTTGCATCATTGGTAGGCAATACTACAAACATATTCTTCAAATTAGAAGTTGGATCTTGGCACTCGTAATGTCAGATTTGATGCCTGGGGACAAAATAGGAGGTACTATGGCTCCAGTCTCTGTCGGTTCAATATATCCCATATCTTTCTCATCATTAATATATGGCTACATATACTTATAAACCGAGATGACTTCAACACAGTCACCTTAAGCTCTATTTTGATTCCCACCAAGTACTACTCGGTGGTTTGTTACTTGTCTTTGTTCAGCTAGATCGGCATCCCTAGCTATCTTCTAAACTTCTTCCACTACTTTCCTTTTGTCTTTAGTTTAAGCTAAAAACTAACAAGTCTGATGATCAATAATATCTTGTAGCCCTTTGATAGGACACACAATATCATGAACCATATTATGATAATCACCTCTTTTTGGCTCAGACATCCTACTAGGTGATTGTAGGATCCTCTCTAAATTTAGATTTACTAGGAGTAAGGGATGGCCTCTACTCCGTGTGCTAGTTATACACCAGTGTATGTCCAACTAAGAATAAAAGAAAAACTAAAAACCAAAAATTGCAATAATCTCATCCATAAATTAACACAACGTTCCCCGGCAATGGTGCAAATTTCTTGATGACGTCCAAGCAACACATTCTTTTAGATGATAGTATGGTAGCTGTCAAGGTATAGTAACCCAACTAATATTGGGGTTGAATCCTAAGGGAATAAGTGGTTTGTCAGATCTCAGTGGTTGCAATCTATGGGCAAAATAGAAAAGTAAATAGGGGATTTGTTTGTAGTCATCTTAAACACGAAACGGTATTAAATTGGTTGATAAGCAGTCATAAGTGAACACTAGGATTGTGTTCTCCCTGACATCTCAACTCTTTAGTTTTATCGTGCATTATTTAACCAACTCAATACTTCACATGCAGAACTAATGGGTTATATACCTTCTATAGTCTTTTGGACGGGTAGGAGGATTTCACCCTTTACCTATTGAGTCTCAGAGTGTCACGTTACTAAACCTTAACCTGGTCCCAATTAATTATCACCTTTTGAGTCTCAAGTTATTAGATGAAGGCTAATAATAATTCATATATACCATTATGCTACAACGGACTGACTATTAACTCCTAGATTACTATTGTCTTTATCTTTTCCTATTTAATACCTCCTTTTTAGAGCAAGTAGTGATATCTTTGTTACAAGAATAATGGCTGCCTTAGCTTTTGACGACATCATTCAAAGTCACTATGTGAAGAATCACGATTTGGTCGCATGGAGGGCATGGGATCATACTTGGAGGGGACATTTTTAGCCTACCATTGATCAAACCCAAGTAGGGAAGATTGCCTGGAGCCTTAAATACTTAAGGACTCTCGTGTTTGGACCACCTTTATTGGTTCACAGTTTTGGTTCCCCTTACTAAGAGGATTTTGGTCACTTAGCTTTAAGGGTACTTTGTACAATTCATATTGTCTTTCAACACACCAAGGCCACCCTTGGTCATTAAGGGTAATGTGGTCTTTTTGTCTATATTTGTAATATACTATAAGTAGTGCAGTTTAGGTCTTTTCTCTTTAGTTTATGATACATGAAAATTGAAACATTAAAAATTCTCTCTCTTGAGAATAGAACACTTAGTCTTAGTTAGGGTTTGGAAAAGCTAGTATTGATCTTTTCTTGGAAATGGTTGATACAGGAATAATCATGGATATGGACTTATGGGAGTGCATTTTGGGTCCGAGACTTGGTGTGTGCAATGGAAGTGCAAAAGGGAACCTAAGTGTACTAAAAATCAGCCAACATATTACACTTGATGAGCACCTAAGTCTCTAAGGGGCCTTTTGGTCTTTTTGTATTTTATTTATAACCTAGTATAAATTGAACATTGTAGGGCTTTTAGACTTAGTTAATTGATGATTTTGTAAGTCTTAAGACATTGGAAAACACAAGTCCTCTCTTCTCTTTGGAGGAAAAACCGAAACTAGGATACAACAATAGGGTGGATTCTCTTTTATTGTTGTTTGCTTGGAAACATTCATGCTTAGGAGGTGGATTCTGATCTTGTGTCTTTGTAAGAGATAGGTTTATTTTTATTTGTAGTGTTAAGGGTCCAAGATTGTCCATTCTTGGGTTCTTAAGATTATACCTTCATGTGGTCTATCTATCTATCCTTTTACCTTTTTGTAATCTTGTTTATTGTTTGTGTTGTAATCTTGTGTTCTTGTCGTTATTGTTAAATCCGAATCTTGTGTCTTCTTTTTTATCATCTTGTGTTAATCTTATTCTTGTTCTTGTTGATATTTTGGTGCTAAAATACACATTGTATCTTGTATTCTTCTTGTTGATAGCGAATCCGAGAGTGGTCTCCATCTTGGTCCTCGGATCCTTAAGATTATGGACTGATTTGGAGTGTGTTTTTTGTGCCGTCCTTGTTAGTATTGTATCATTTGGTTTCAAAGTGTGGCTTGATATTATTCCCACAAGATCAATCTTGGGCTTGTTAGTGGAAAAATTAAAAAAAAAAGTGTTCAAAACTGAAAATTTCAGAAAAAAATAGCAATCTGTCCGTGTTGTGTTCTTGGCCAAAAAGTCTGTTCTTGTTGTGTTTTGGTCGAGGTTTTTACTTGTATTTGTTATCTCTAAGTGTTAGTTTTGTTCCTCACTAACACGTTCAGTCTATATCTAGATTTGAGCTTTAAAAATTGATGTTGTTGTTGTGAACATAAGACTAGGCCAAATTGTTGTTGAAACATTATTGTGATGGACTATTTTGGCCTTGTGGTATTCATCTTGTTTTTGGTCTAATCTTGTCCACATGGTATTTTTGCTCATTGGTGGCCTAAGAACCATCTTGTGGAAGTTGTAGTTGTCTTGGTCAAGTGTTGAAGATATTGTATTGTGAAATTTGGAAGTTGGCCGTGTGAAAATTGTTTGTGTTCTTGGAGATTGTTGTTGGTTGTTCTTGGTGATTGTTGATGTTGTTCATGGAGTTCTTCAAAACCTTCATAGCTTTTAAAATAAAGTGAACCTTAGATCTATAAAGGTGAAAGGAAAAAAATAAAGCTTTGTTAGTCTTGAAAGACTTACCATCACTCATCAACTAGTCAATCACATCTCAACCACTTTTGAACAACTTTCCATGATTCAAGAATCCATGTTTTAAGGGTATTACAAGTCTATTCAAAGACATTTGAGTCTTGAATTTTGAATTGAAAAGAATCTCCAAAGATAGTTTGTATTTTCCTTCATTGAACAAGTTCCACCAAAGGTCCCAAATTGAAAATTGACCAAGACTTGAACTTTTGAAATTAACAACTTGATAAAACCAAACCAATACGTGGCTTCCACATCACGTTTTACTGTTCACACGACAAAATTTTAAGGTCAAATTTTGATCTTTTAGTTTCATTGTGTTGTCTCTTTAGTTTTGTTTGTTGATTCCATTACTAACGTATGCGCTAGTACTAGATTATAAGTTAGTTTTGAAATCGTTCTTCATGTTAACTTTCCTTTGTGTGTCTTAATCCTTTGAGTCATTATAACGTCCTTGTGTTTTTTTCCTTACTCTTTGGAGTCGTTCTCAACATTGGATTCACCTCTCAACACCTCTCAGAGTACAAGCAAGCTTTCAATACTTATGAGATTGAGTGTGAGGGATCTGAGAGACCCGAAATAAAAGAGAGAGTGAGGATGTTTTGTATAACTAATGTGTTTTCTATTTTGTAGGTAACTTCTTTTCCACAATGGATACCATTTTGGCCCACCTTGATGCTATTTCCCGAGAAATAGCTAAGGCAAACGCGGGTCTTGACAAATTGGGCTCGGATATGTATACTATACTTGAGAGGTTGGATCGAGTTGAGAGTCAAAGGAATTCTCATGATTCTACTTCTGAAGCTTTACATTACCTCAAGCAATCAATCCCCCAAGACCACCACCAAATGACTTAGACATAAGCCAAGCCGCCAAATGTCCTCCAACTCGAGACCTACATAGGTTGATCCCTCCTTCATTCGATCAAGTCTAATAAAAAGGACTTGGAAGCCAAATCTCTCCCATCCAAGCTCCACAACCGAAGCTCCACTTTACTAAATCAATCCTCTCATCTAAAACTCCACTTTACCAAAGCCGATATGTCCATGTAGAGGAGAATGGTAGAAAGGAACATAACGGATATGGAGTCCACGACTATGCTTGTATGATGGTAGAAGACTTGTTTCGGATAAGATTGAAGACAAGGCTCAAGATGGAGAGAAAGACAAGATTCAAAATGAAGATGTTGGCCAAGACTTGTGTTAATGTTTTGTGGGATATTTTGAGTGGTTTATTTTAAATTGGCCTATTGAACGAGGTGAAGTCGTGAATTTGTGGGAAAATTCCTCTCAATATGGAGAGGAAGATACGGGAATAATCACAAATATGGACTTATGGGAGTGTATTTTAGGTTTGACACTTGGTGTGTGCAATTGAAGTGCAAAAGGGAACCTACTTGCACTAAAAATCAGCCAACATATTACACTTGATGGGCACCTAAGTCTCTAAGGGGCCTTTTGGTCTTTTTGTATTTTATTTGTAACCTAGTATAAATAGAACATTATAGTACTTTTAGACTTAGTTTATTGATGATGTTGTAAGTATTAAGACATTTGAAAATACAAGTCCTCTCTTCTCTTTGGAGGCAAAGCCGAAACTAGGATACAACAATAGGGTGGATTCTCTTTTGTTGTTGTTTGCTTGGAAACATTGATGCTTGGGAGGTGGATTCCGATCTTGTGTCTTTATAAGAGATAGGTTTATTTTTGTGTGTAGTGTTAAGGTTCCAAGATTGTCCATTCATTGGTTCTTAAGATTATACCTTCATGTGGTCTATTTATCTATCCTTTTACCTTCTTGTAATCTTGTTTATTGTTTGTGTTGTAATCTTGTGTTCTTGTTGTTATTGTTAAATCCGAATCTTGTGTCTTCTTTTTTATCATCTTGTGTTAATCTTGTTCTTGTTCTTGTTTCTGTTTTGATGCTAAAATACACATTGTATCTTGTATTCTTCTTGTTTATAGCGAATCCGAGACTGGTCTCCATCTTGGTCCTCGGATCCTTAAGATTGTGGACTGATTTGGAGTATGTTTTTTGTGCCTTCATTGTTAGTCTTGTATCAACGGTGGATCTTGAGGTGATTTGATTCCCTTGGCGGTCACCGTAAGAGTGTGGTTTTTATTGTTACATTCATTAGGCGTTTTGGAGTTTAATACACTCTTTAGTTCTTAATCTTATAATAATCTTAGTCTCACTATCTATCCTTTACTTTGTTGTTGTTATCTTGTGTAGTGGACTGTTTTGGGTTATTTATTGAATCTGAAACTTGTGTTATTGTTGTTGGTATTGTTCATCACGTTTTATAGCTGTTTTGGTGTTGAAATACACACTTGTATCTTGTATTCTTGTTGTTGGTAGCAAATCCGAGTGTGGTCTCCATCTTTGTCCTTGAATCCTTAAGATTAGTGGACTGATTTGGAATGTGTTTTGTGCCTTCCATTTTCATTCCCATATCATTTGGTATCAAATCATGTCTTGATCTTGTTCCCACAAGATCAATCTTGAGCTTGTTAGTTGAAAAATTAAAAAAAAACTGTTAAAAAAAAAGTTGAAATCTGAAAATTCCAGAAAAATAGCAATCTGTCCATTTTGTATTCCTGGCCAAAAATTGTGTTCTTGTTGTGTATTGGCCAATATTTTTACTTGTCTGTCTCTAAGTGTTAGTTTTGTTCCCCACTAACACGTTCAGTCTATATCTTAGATTTTAATGTGAACAAAGTGTGGCCGATTGTTGTTGGTATTGTTGTTGTGGGTTGGAGACTTAAACATGTGATGTGTTGTTAGTTCAAGTTTTGAACTTGTATTGTGGAGATTGTGTTGTGGAATTTAAGCTTGGGAAGTTGTTATTTTTGTTTGGGAGGTCCAACTTGAACCTTAGAACTTCAAAACTCAAAGTTTGTGTTCTTGGTGTTCTTGGTGTTCTTGGTGTTCTTCACCATCTCCATATATTGTTGAAAAAAAAGTGGTTGTTTATCTTAGAAGTTGAAGAAAAAAAGTGTGTATTGTGTTAGTCTTACAAGACATGGATCCAAGTTCCAAGGTGTAGTACTTGTTAATCAAAGACTTTTCGTACACACTAGACTTCACTTCTCAACCACTTTCCCATGAAACAAGGGTCCATGTTTAAGGAAAAGTACTACAAAAGTCAAGTCTTGAAATTTGAAACTTGAAAAAAAGGCTTCAAGACTTATTTTTCCTCCTAAAACAAATTCCACCAATCTAAATTAATTTTTAACCAAGACTTGAACCTTTGAGAATAACCACTTGATAAAACCGAACCAATTCATGGCTGCCACATCATCACTGCTACTGTTCATACAATATTTTTGAGCTCAAATTTTAGATTCTTAGTTTCATCTTATTGTTTCATTAGTTTCATGTCTTGATTCTAGAATTAATTAACAACTAGTAATCACCTACTTAGTTGTAGATTAATTATTGAATCTGTTTTTTCGTGTCTTTGTTATTTGTGCCCTTTTCTCATTGTTAACTTTTAGTAACTTCTTTGTTTCAAGTTCGTAAGTAAATTTTGTTTTGTTTTTTGAATCGATCAAGCAAGAATCCATTTGAGGGGACTTGAAAGTTACTGTGTTGAGGGAGAAAATGAGATGAATGAAGTGCCTAGTGCTTATTGTGACTTTGGAGATGATATAGGACCTCGTGATGGATCTTATAATGACGTTGGGGCATGTGAGGAGTCCTACACTTCTCACTCCAAACCTAGTTTTGGTGTTAGGTATAACCTTTTCGTTCACAAAGCTTATGAGAGTACACGTGAGGAGTGTGAAGATTCATATTCTCCATCTTGTAGTACTTATCAAGATCGATATAGTGTGAATGGTTATACTCGCTCTAGTGGAGGTTGTTCAATGAGAAGAAGAGGGTATGCATCTCCAAAATTGAGGGCTACTCGTGTCCTTTATAATGTTGATCCAAGAAGGAGTGTACACTCCGAAAAGGTGACCATTTGTGGGATACCATGCTACCTCGTTGTGTTAAATGATAGGTACTACAGAAACTATATCGTTCCATCCATTTTTTACTACTTGGGGTTGTTTTGCAAGCCTTTACTCGTTCCATACTTCTTGGACGGGTTTAAGGTTACTGAGAGGCTCAAAGTTGTCTTCTCTCAATTTGAGTACCATGAGGAGGTGTGGTGTGATATTCTTCCATTAACATATGGTCATGTATGCTTAGGTGTCTATTGGTTTGCACAATATAGAGTTCCAAATGTTTAAAATTGGACTAATGTTGTAAGAGACCGGTGGGGAAATCACCTCATAACATACAGCTGCCCGAGCTGCAAAGAGAAGTGAATACTTAGTCCAATCCAAATGCTTATGAGAGAAAAAAGATTGAGAGGAGAAAGTGTGTGAAAGGTGGTAATACGAGAGTGGAAAAAGAAGAGGTTATGAGGAGCGAAGCGAGGGGATCGCCACCAAACCGAGCTAACATTGTTTGTACTCCTATTTCTAAGGACATTTGTGTAGGTACCGACATGGCAAGTAATCGATATCAATGCCAAAGTGAAGTTGCTGCCCAAGCTTATGGAGGACCTTCATAACACAGCAAAGGAGAGTCGACTCAAGAACTTCAAGGTAAAATAGCTAACTCTTACACTTTTGTGCATGTGAATGATAATTGTGTGGCAAGTAGCCCATTGAGTGTGAGTAGTAGATTATTTACTTGTGAGTCTAATGATTCTTTACCTTTTGTTAATGATGTACATGTTGTGAGTGTGGATACACTAGTTGATCCTATTGATGACCAAATTGACTCTTCTTGTAAGATTGATTTATGTCCACCTAGTGTTGAAGCCTATATATTGAATAAAAGTACATTGTCTTGTGTAATTGGTGTTGGTCAACCTATTTGTCAAAATTTTCCACCACTTGAGTATGTTTGTGATGTGATTAAGATAAATCAAGTGAGTGAAGTATTTGAAAATATTTGGTCAACAAAAGGGGAGTGAACTCGAGAGCTATTCTTGGGATAATCTTGTACTTGAAATCTCTTTAAGATGTGATATTAAGCTTTTAGAGAGTGCTAAATGTGTGTTGTTCTAAATCTGCCCGTGAAATAGATCATGCTCTCTTTAGGTATAATGTCTTATTTGAAGATGATATAAACACGTCTAATGAGGCTAGTGGTGAAAATGAAGATATAGCTTGCCTTGGAAGCTATAGCCGATATGCTAACCCACTATGGTGTGACAACATTCCTCCTAAAGATGGAAATCACTTTTTGAAAGATGAGAGTACTCTTATGGATAAGAAATCTGTAGTCCTTCTTGGAAAACCGAGGATAAATGTGTCATTGACTCCTTGCGGTAATGTTTCTAAACATGCATCCTTGTTTGACACACTTATGCCTAAATTGTATGAATTCCAACTTGTCGATGCCAAGTTGTCTAGTTGTTTGAAGGAAAGAATGTGTATGTGTTTAAATACTTATTCTTCACCCGTGAATTCCTTTGCATGTGATTCTTTCCTACACTACCTCTTTGCCTATGATGATGTCCATACTAGTTTTGGATTTGTTTTATGTCGAGATAGGAAGTTTGTTGGTCTGTCCATGTGTGTGTGTGATAATTCTATATGGATTTTATGGACTTTAGAACCAATCGAAACACCCCCCTTGGTGTGATATTTTGATGAGATAAAGAAGCAATGGTGTCTTATGGCTCATGAGATGAAGAAAGTTCCACCTTGTGGATTATTTGATGTCATTAGGGCCTATGTAGTTTCTTTATTTCTTGGTGATTCCCGTAACCAAATCCTTTGTGCACCTTTTATTGAGATTTTTATATTTAATTCAAAGGATCCTTGGTTATATTGCAAATACGTGCAACAAAGAATGTTGAGATGATTTTTATGCTAACCCTAACCCTCATTCCATGAGGAGTTTGTGTTTGTTTGCCTTCTCTTCGATTTTGCAAGGTTTGGATTCGAGGTCGAATCCTTTTCAAGAAGACGAAGACGATACAAGAATAATGGCCGCCTTAGATTTTGACGACATCATTCAAAGTCACTATATGAAGAATCAATCTTTGGTCTCATGGAGGGCATGGGATCATACTTGGAGGGGTCGTTTTTAGCCTACCATTGATCAAACCCAAGTGTGGAAGACTGCTTGGAGCCTTGAAGACTTAAGGACTCTCGGGTTTGGACCACCTTTGCTTGAAATGGTCGATCTTGAGGTGAGTTGATTCCCTTGGCGGTCACCGTAGGAGTGTGGTTTTGATTATTACATTCATTAGGGGTTTTTGAGTTTAATACACTCTTTAGTTCTTAATCTTGTAATAATCTTGGTCTCACTATCTATCCTTTACTTTTGTTGTTGTTATCTTGTGTAGTAGATTATTTTAGGTTATTTATTGAATCCAAAACTTGTGTTATTGTTGTTGATATTGTTCATCACATTTTATAGCTATTTTGGTGTTGAAATACACCCTTGTATCTTGTATTCTTGTTGTTGGTAGCAAATCTGAGTATGGTCTCCATCTTTGTCCCTGAATCCTTAAGATTAGTGGACTGATTTACAGTATGTTTTGTGCCTTCCGTTGTCATTCCCGTATCAATCTTGGTGGGATACTAATGCGTGCACCCATTAATAAATTAACCATGTCAAAGATAAAGCAATGCATACCATGGGTGTAGGTTCCGGTCAACAATCACACTACACCTGCTTTATCAATTTGCCAGGGTTTCCACAGCCCTAGTTATTGGTTTATCCGCTCATGATTGTGAAGAAATCAATATCATTCATGATGGAAAGAAAATATGAAATCACAATGATAAGATAAAAGAAAACCCACAACTGTAAACTGATAAATCAATCAAAGTCAATATAATGGAATCCCAAGATCAAATATGGATCTTAAATCAAAATATGTTTCAAGTATAAAAAATGTGTCACCTCTACTAGAAAGTACATAAGGGGTATTTATAGTACAAGAGAAAACCCTAGAAACTAATCTCAAATAAAATAGGAGAAAATAGGTTCGGTTCCCACCCATTTCCTGTACCTGCTGTTTGTTCATGGCTTCAGGTTGTACCTACGATTTGCTCTGGGCGCAGGTACAACCGCAAGTACCAAATGGGAAATTTCCTACAAGTCATCTCTCATGATTTTGGACTTTTTGTCACCTGCTTTGTCTACATACGGTTCTCGTAGGTGAACATGTGGTCCTTAGGTTGACTTAGTAGGTATCCAGAGTCAATTTTTCAGCTCCACTTCAAATCTCGAACATGAATTGATCATGATCAAGCCGTAAAACATCCCAATCATCCATAGTCACTTCAAAAGTGGCCAAAAATACCTTTTTCACCATTTTCATGAACTTATCATCCAAATCATGGTTTTCTAGAAAACATACCCAAAATGGATCATATCTAACAAAAAGACCTCAGAAACTTGCATATTTTTCTTATTTTAAGTGTCGAAAGTGCTATATTTCTATATCACATTAACACACTCAATTTAGAATATTTGAATGTCCTCAGGCAACCAAAACACAACAAAACAAAAATGATGCTTAACTAAGAGAATCTAAGATATTCAAGGCAGTCAGTCATCATATTAGTTCAAATCACAACATCCCCTCCTTTATCTCTTTTTGAAACCAAATATGTATGAATATAAAGCATAACAATGTGACACAAAGGAATCAAGGTATGGCAACTACATTAGTAATAGACAACCTCTCATATTTACAAATTACTCTACCCAAAACAAACATATAGCTAGAAACATAACTTAGGTTCCCTGATAACAAAAATGTCCCACTCGCTCGTATTATATCATGTATGTCAATGAAAGGATGGTCAAGAGACGCTCACACTCAACAAAGAAGTTCCAGTCAATCCTTGTGAAATATAATAGGCTTTGCCTTATTTGCTTTGCCTTGGCATTTTGATAGCCAAGTTAGGATCACTGTAGGACTTTTCTCAAGTTCTAATGTTGGCTTGGGGGATGGAATGTAAGATATGGACATTTAAAGTTACTAAGCCTCCTTGGCACTACACTAACTTTGGGGTCTAACTTCCTATACAATTTTATTTTATTCAACTAATATTTCTCCCCTTAATTCATTTATGCGCATTCAGGTTGGGTATGGTCTTATATTCTTTTTTTTCACTTTTTCAAAATTTTCTTCTTCTTTTTCTTTTTCTTTTCTTTTTCTTTTTCTTTTTCTACCATACCCAACCCTACTAACATTTTCTCTTATTTTACCTTTCTTCATACCTATTTTACACTATGCACCCCTATGATAGCCACCCTCAACTAAGGCTTTTTTCCTATGATGCACAATGTTTAAGGAGGACTAGGGCCAAAATAGGTTCATTGTAACACAAATGGGAAGGTGAAAGATGTAACAAGAAAGATATTCTATAAGGCTCAAAACAAGAATCAAGGGATACAATTCGCACATGGAAGGTCATTTAGTCCAAAAGTGGACTAATATAAAAAATGACCTACGATCCTTTCCTAACCAACTATCCTTCAACCTAGGAAACACTAACCAGAAACATTTTGAATTTAACATACAAAGGGAACTAGGTAGTATCTCACACTCACATCACACCATGTCACATTACCAACTACTACCTATTCAGTTCATGCAATTGTTAGCAAATGGTTATCATGTCCCTAATACTAATTCCATAACAAGATACAAAATGTTCACACATATGTACATCAATTACTGTTCTAAGACATAAATTTTTGGAGGGGTATCCAAAATTAGTCAAAATCTGGCTACTTCCTTAAATACTCAAAATCTCCTAATTACACGAAACATTACAATAAGAAAAAAAAAACATAATATGACACATAATTTCCTAGATATGCCGCTTCTAAAATCA
Source organism: Capsicum annuum (assembly GCF_002878395.1). Lineage (NCBI taxonomy): Eukaryota > Viridiplantae > Streptophyta > Magnoliopsida > Solanales > Solanaceae > Capsicum > Capsicum annuum. The sequence goes on from NC_061122.1 coordinate 80,763,334, forward strand.
TACCATAGCTAATATGAAAAGAAGCACGACAACAAAAACCCGGGGTGGCATGGTATGCCCACCCCAACTAAAAACTGTACATTGTCCTTATTACACAAAAATAAAACATAGAAAAGTGACAACATAGCTGGGATGCACTAAACGCCCGAGTTAGGAGCCTCATCAAATAGGGGCACAAAAGTTTACAGAGGCAGTGGTGGTGGTGCACTACTAGATGATTTACCTATTTCTATAGTGTCATGCCTCTGCCTATCTATGAATGCTATCTTCAAGGAACCATTTCTTTCCTTTTAAAAGGCCTCCTCATCTATCATAATAGGATCCTACAAATTATGTAAAGGACCTTTATTGGTCCAAACTGTTGGGACTTATTCATCATCCCTTACAAAGAATTCAAAATGTCTTAGCACATGTGGAGGTAATATTTGGACAACAGGGGGTATCATATAGGGAGTAGCTGCTACACAGATCTCTACAAGATAGCGTACCTCTTTTCATAGGATATCAAAAGCCTCTCTTATCTAAATTAAATCTAATGCACCTACGTCTTTATATCAGGATTTAAACTATTTCTCTAACTCATCAATTCGTGTCTAAGAATCAACATACAACTCTGACAGTATGACTCTCTGAGCAGCCTCCTATCTAGCCTCAGCCTGCTTAAATCTAGTCCTAATGCTTGATCTCATCTACCTAAAGAGTGTAGTCATTTTGTTCTTGACTACCTTCAATTGAGCGGTTGTAGCCCTCTGGAAATCCACTAGGCTCTGCAAAAACTCACTAGACACAGTAATCATACCTATCATAGGAGCTGTAGTGGATAGGAGAGCAGGCTTTGTAGATGCACCAACCAACTCTAAGGTTGAAGATAGGGCTTAAGAAAAAGTAGCATGTATCCCTTACCTTGAGTACTCAAATCTAGCGCATCTCTTTAATCCCCTATATCTATATCTATCGTAATGCGTACATTAGCTATATATGCCTCATCAAGTGCTGCAGAAATTATTGGGCCCTCAATCTAGGCCTTGGTGCTACAACCTGCTATCTAGGTCTCCTAGAAGTGCCTAAATATTCCAAACCCTTCAAATTCCTCATCTGGGTAGTAGGAGTAATAGTTACCTATTCATTAATACTTGGTAACTCAGACACACCTGCCCCATCGCATAGCTTCTGGATCATATAAGGAAATTATAGGTTAGTTAGCTCACCAAATAGTCTATCGTGTAACTCATACCTGAGGATGGTGAAAAAGTCAATATCATAAGCATCTATTAAGTAGGAAACCAACTCAACTGTTTCATATTTCAATGCATTATCTGAAGTAGTGGGAAGCAAGCAATATCGAATCAGCAACCACCAAAATATGGCCTCTAGTGTCAATAGTCCTTTCTTGACCATAGTGGGCCCCTAAATCCATGGGGCCTCACTACCATGTGGTAAAATATAACCGGCTTTCCACTTAGCCATCTCAAGCCTCTCAACCCTGTGATCAGTATCCCATATAATTTGAAGATCTCGTGTTATCCTTAATTTGTGGATACACACTATTGTAGATGTGGGTGTAATATAATCTGGGCCAAATATGACTCTGAGGATAGTCTTCTCTCTAACCTCAACTCTGACCCCACTAACTAGTGTGTGATCAAGCTATGGCTACCATACAAATCTTAAAAAGCCTGGATGATGATGGCACATGGGAAGAACTACGATGCCTCTTTAAGATACATAAAACTTTGTAATACCCTCGAAAATTTTTCAATGAAATTTTGTACGTGAACGTGTTGAGTTCTATCTTCTAGAATGAATTATAAATTTTTCATGCATAATGTATTAGATTATGACCGATTATTACATAGAGCATCGAATAATATTTTCAATGATATGTGGACTATCCAAAATGGACACCTGAGCGATGAGTTATGAACATTTCGATCGAACCATAGATAGTGGTGAACAGTAAAACGTGCAGGAAAAAGTACTGAGGCCTGGTGTATTTTTGCTCCAACTTTAAATGATCATAACTCCTTGTACATAATTATCTAGGTGATCTACTATATATCAACGAAAATCTCTATGAGTCCTCTTTCTAATAAAATTAGTTTCATCCAATTTTTCTATCGGAGTAAAAAGTTATGGTCGATCTACTTCAGCCTATCAAAAGTAAATTTTTGATTCAACTTCAAACAATCATAACTTTTCGTACACAATAATCTGGGTGAGATACTATATATCAACGAAAATATATGAGAGTCCTCTTTCTAAGAAAATTGGTTTCATCCAATTTGAATATTGGAGTAAGACGTTATGGTTGATCTAATTCAAACTATCAAAACAGTCCACCAAAGAATAGATTCAAGAATTATTTGATTTTTAGGGGCATTTTGGTCATTTCCCCTCACCCAAAATCCGTCCAAACCCTATATTAAAGCCTATTAGAAGCATTTATATGTTATATTTCATCAAATTTCCTCAAAAAGAAAACCCTAAGCTCCTACATCCAACTTCAAGAATCTCCAAAGTACACCATTAATTCTGCAAATTTATTCAAGATTCTAAGTTCCTAGTTCAAGAACTCCAAGAACCATCATTCAAAGGCACGATGAACATCTCAAAAATGAGTATATATCTAAAGTTCATCATTAAAGGTATGTGGGATTTTTCAATAAGAACTCTCTTTCGTTCTTGTGCCCAAAAGTAATTTTCTTTACAAAGGCATGATTTTTATTTGATTTTTACGAATTTGAAGCATGAACCCATATCTTATGATGATTATTATAAAATCTTGATGTTTATGATTTTGAAAGATAAATTTACATGTGTGGAGATATAAAGCATGAATCTTGAATGATATTTATCATGATTTTGATATTTGGGTCATGAATCCCCATTGGAAATTATGTTTTTTTGAGAAAGTGTGTGTTATAAGCACATTGATGTTGAATATTTGAGATATTTTGAATGATTTGACCTTTTGGTATTAATGGAGTTGTTTTAAACTCGAGTGTGAAAGAAATCCACAATGTGGTTGATTTTGATAGATGGGAAGCATGATGGCTCTCGATGTATATTTATAAATTACTGAAATTGTTTTTGTTATGGATTGTCTTTGAAATTATTTGAGCTAAGTTTGGGAGAAATCTTTAGCACTGAGTGAGAGGTATAAAGCAACCTTACTTCCCTAGAACTATGTGCCCCTATAGGAGTGAGCCTGAGGCTGATTTATATAGTGATCACTAGTGTTTTTGGATTGATATTGGAAGTCCTACTCTAATGGAAAGGATAGGATGGCTCTCCCCAACGTGGGTTGGACGTTGGACTCCATATGGCTCACATAGTTTATGTTGGTTATAGGATTTCCCAGTGTGTGTGTGTTTCCTTGTGTCTATGGTGAATGGTGAAGTGATTTGAAAGTGGAATTATGAAAGTTATTCTTTCAAATGATTTAAATGATAATTACATTATTAGAATTGATATTCTTGATGAACTAAAAGTGATTGACAAATTATATGATAACTCACATGTGTTATTATACTTATTTCATCCTCTCATGATTATGATGATTTTCTTCGGGCTATGTGAGTCTTTCATACATCCTGCATATTCTTATAAAAATTTATGATGATGATGTTTATACAACTGCATACACCCCCATATACTCAATTCCTTTCCATGGTACTGACCCACATCTTCGGATGTGGGCTGTATTTTCTCGGAATATAGGTTTAGGTACTTAATTCCAGGTTCAACAGTTATTTTTTAGGCACGCTGTTGTATATCCTCTATTGTGGTGAGTCCTCCTGTTCCGAGGACGTGATGTCTGATGTTAGTTTCACGGAATCATTTATATTTGATAATTGAGTATGAGTCAGTTGGGGCATGTCTCAATGGCTCGCTGGTTTTATTGAATTTCTTAAAGGCTTGTCAGACTAGTATAGATGTTGGGAGTTGACTAATAAGTTATATTTTGTTATCTTTATGAAATTCTTTTATTCTTGGACGATGATTACTCTGTTGATATTTGAGGGTTATTTATGGAAACCCCGTTGATTTGTGTTGGACTGAATGAAAATGGCCCAAAGGATTAGCTTAGGGCTACTCGTAGCCTCAAGCACCGTGTGATGCTCCGGGACCCATTTTTTGGGGTTTTACAAACTTTGTATCTAAGCTTAAGGTTTTAAGGTGTCCTAGGGAGTTTGACAAGCCACGTTAAGTAGAGTTTTGATCATCGGTGTGTAGCGCACCATATCTATAAGCAAGAGGCTACAAGATGTTTTAGGAAAAAGTGTGATTCTTTCTTTCAGAAGTTTATCGTGCTTAAAGTGTCTCTCTCTGCTATTGATTCATGCTCTTCTCTTTCAAAAATATGCCTCCACATTGAGCGAGAAGAAATAATGATGGTCAGCAACCTCAACACGCTGACCCATTGAATGAAAATGTGTCTCATGTTGAATTTTAGGCAGCCTTTCAGACGCTAGCCTAAGTTGTTGCTACAAATGTTCAGGCCAACCTGGCCCTGACTCCACAGCATTAGGGAGGTGATTCAGCTGCTGCCAGGATCTGTGACTTCATGTGGATGAATCTGCCGGAATTCTATGGGTCCAAGTCTGATGAGGATCTGCGATTGTTTTTAGAGGAGGTACGGAAGATTACTTAGGTGATGCATGTATCTGAGGAACATAGTGTGGAGTTGGTTGTGTATAGGTTGAAAGACCTTGCTTATGACTGGGTTGTTGCTTGGAGAAAAGGTAGAGGTGAGGGAGTTATCCCTACAACTTGGCAGAGTTCCAGGATGCATTCCTAGATAAGTTTTTCCCTTTGGAGATAAGAGAGGTGAAGGTGAAGAGTTTATGAACCTGCGACAGGGCTCTATTTCTGTTAGGGAGTACTGTCTAAAGTTCAATCAGTTGGCCAAGTATGTTCCTGACTTAGTGGCTGATAATTGGGCTAGTATGAGTAAGTTTATGACTGGAGTGGATAGTTATATGGTTAAGGAGTGTAGGTCTGCTATGTGAATAATGAGATGAATCTTTTTTGTTTGATGACTCATGCCCAACAGATTGAGGTAGACAAAAATAAGGAGAGAGATAGAATGAGAGGGAATAAGAGAGCTAGGTCCGAGCAGCATAGACAGGGTCAGACTAGATCACAGAGCGGGAGTCTCCCTTAATATTAGGATTGGTTGTCTATGCCAACACCGTCATCTGCTAGTTCTCCCGTGCCTAGAGGTAAGCAGGAGTAAGGTAGCAGGTCATATGCATCCAGGTCCCGGTACAGTGCTGGCAGTAAGCCAAATCGTCCTTGTGTCCTAAGTGTGGTAGGGCTTATTCAGGTGAGTGTTGGGGTGAGAAGAGAAGTTATTTTTGGTGTGGTAACATGGGTCACAGAGTTAAATATTGTCTACAGAATGGACAAGGCCTTTATGACTATCACCCTCAGACCTAGACTCAGACTGTTAGTGCAACAGTTCTAGTGAATCGCCTAGCCCTAGCTCAGGGCGCCTCTTCTAGCAATGCTGGCAGGCAACACCAGAATAGATTCTATGCTTTACCGTCTCACCAGGAATAGGAGGACTCTTCTGATGTTGTTATTGAAATGCTTCATATATTTTAGTTTGATGTGTATGCTTTGTTGGATCTTGGATCCAGTTTCTCATTTATTACACCTTTGATTGTTGTGTATTTTGAAATAAGTCCTGAGATTATTCCTGAGCCTATCCTAGTTTCTACCCCAGTGGGTGATTCGATTGTTCCTAGAAAATGTATAAAAAATTTCCTGTTACCATTTTATGGAGTCTTGTTGGCTGATTTCATTGAGTTAGGCATGGTAGATTTTGATGTGATTCTGGGTATGGACTGGCTGTATTCTTCTTATGCCTCTATTGATTATCGAACCCAAGTAGTCAAGTTTCAGTTTCCGGGTGCATCGGTGTTTGAGTGGTTTGGGAATTCTGTGTTACCCAAGAGTCATTTTATCTCTTACCTCAAAGTTAGAAAGCTTATTTCCAAGGGGTGTATTTACCATTTGGTTAGATTCAAAGACACTAAGTCTGAGACTCCAACTCTCCAGTGTGTTAACGTTGTTAATGAGTTTTTTGATGTCTTTCTGGATGATCTCCCAGGGATTCCTCCTAATAGAGAGATAGATTTTGGGATTAATCTTCTTCTTAATACTCAGCCTATTTCTATTCCTATTTACCGTATGGCCCCTGTAGAACTTAAGGAGTCGAAAGAGCAACTCAAAGATCTACTAGATAAGGGTTTCATAAGGCCTAGTGTTTCTCCTTGGGGTGCTCTTGTGTTGTTTGTGAGAAAGAAAGATGGCTCTTTGTGTATGTGCATTGATTACCACCAACTAAATAAAGTCACCATAAAATATAAGTACCTCCTTTCGAGAATAGATGATTTGTTTGACCAATTGCAAGGTACAAGTTATTTCTCAAAGATAGACCTTCGTTCCGGCTTTTATCAACTCAAAGTTAGGGACTGTGACATCCTGAAAACCACTTTCCGAACTCGTTATGGCCATTTTGAGTTTCTTGTTATGTCTTTTGGGTTAACTAATGCCCCATCAGCTTTTATGGACCTCATGAATTGAGTGTTCAGACCATATCTGGATATGTTTGTCATAGTGTTCATCGATGATATACTGGTGTACTCCTGTAGTGAGGATGAACATTCTGATATCTCTGAACTGTCTTGCAAACCCTTAGAGATCACAAGTTGTTTGTCATGTTCAGTAAGTATGAGTTTTGGCTAAGGTCAGTTGCTTTTCTGGGTCATATCATTTCTTCCGAAGGTATTAGAGTTGATTCCCCAAAGACCGGAGCTGTTAGAAATTGGGCTAGACCTATTTCTCTGACTAATATCTGAAGTTTCTTGGGTTTAGCAGGCTATTACCACCATTTTGTTAAGGGTTTCTCCTCTATAACATCTTCTATGACTTGGTTGACCCAAAAAAAAGTGAAGTTCTTGTGGTCCGAATCTTGTGAGAAGAGTTTTTAGGAGTTGAAGACTTGACTCACTTTAACCCTTTTTTGACTTTGCCTGATGGTGTTGATGGTTTTATGGTGTACTGTGATGCTTCAAGAGTTGGGTTAGGTTGCAAATTATTGCAGAAGGGTAAGGTGATAGCTTATGCTTCTAGACAGTTGAAACCCCATGAGAAAAATTACCCCACCTATGACCTTGAGTTGGCTATTGTTGTGTTTGCTTTGAAAATATGGAGACACTATTTGTATGGTATCCATGTTGATGTTTTCACTAATCATAAGAGTCTGTAATATGTGTTTACCCAGAGAGAATTGAATCTTAGGCAGAGACGATGGTTAGAATTATTACAGGACTATGATATGAGTGTGTTGTACCATCCGGGCAAGGCCAATATTGTGGCGGATGCCCTAAGTAGAGTGTCCATGGGTAGTGTTTCGCATGTAGTAGAAGGTAAGAAAGAGTTAGCTCGTGATGTACATCATTTGGCTAGATTGTGGGTTAGGTTGTTTGACTTTGCTGAAGGTAGTGTAGGGGTTCAGAGTAGTTTTGAATCCTCCTTGGTTTCAGCAGTGAAGGAAAAACAATACTTAGATACTAGTTTGGTCAGACTGAAGGAGTCAGTCAAGGACCCAAAAGTAAAGGTTTTCTCCTAAGGGGGAGATAGTGTGTAGAGATTGCAGGGTGGATTGTTTATTCCAATTGTTGATGATCTGAGATAGAGAATTATGGCTGAAGCGCACGGGGCGCGATATTCTATTCATCCTGGTACCACCAAGATGTGCCGAGACTTGCGGGAAATCTATTGGTGGAGTGGCATAAAGAAATATATAGCAGCGTTTATAGATAAATGTGCAATATGCCAATAGGTTAAGGTTGAACACCAAAGACTTGGTGGTATGATGCAAGAGTTTAGTATTCCCACCTGGAAGTGGCAAAAGATAAATATGGACTTCGTGAGTGGTTTACCTCCTTTCTAATGCCATCATGATTCCATTTAGGTTGTGGTTGATAGGTTGACTAAGTCTGCTTATTTCTTGCCTATTCATACTTCATATACTGCTAAAGATTACGCTAGATTGTATATCTAAGAGCTAGTCAGACTGCATGGAGTTCCCTTGTCTATTATTTTGGATAGGGTTACTCAGTTCACTTCACAATTTTGGAAAGCTTTTCAGAAGGTTCTTGGTACCCAAGTGCTTTTGAGTTTTTCTTTTTATCCACAGACCGATGTCAAGCTGAGTGGACCATCCTGACCTTAGAGGATATGTTGAGAGCTTGTGCACTTGACTTTAAGGGAAGTTGGGATGATCACTTACCGTTGATAAAGTTTACTTACAATAACAGTTTCCACTCTAGTATTGGCATAGCTCCGTTTGAAGCCTTATATGGGAGGAAGATAGATCACCCATAGGTTGGTTCGAGGTGGGTGAAGCGGTTGTGAGTGATCCTGATTCGGTATTTGAGTCTATGGAAAAAGTTAAGTTGATTAGGGAAAGGTTGAAAATAGTGCAGAGTCATCAGAAGTCATATGCGGATGTTAGAAGGAGAGACCTTGAGTTTGAAGTTGGTGACCTAATGTATCTGAAAATTTCACCCATGAGGGGGGTGAAGAGATTCGGAATGAAGGGAAAGCTTAGTCCCCGTTATGTTGGTCCTTACAAAATTTATAGCCGTGTTGGTAAGGTAGCTTATGAGGTCGAGTTGCCTTCCGAGTTGTCCTCTGTTCATCCAATATTCCATGTCTCCATGCTTAGAAAGCATATTAGCGATGTTGTGGTAGTGGATTCCTCTGTGAGTGCTGACATTCAAGAAAATCTTTCTTTTGATGAGATTCCTGTTGAGATTCTTGATTTCAGTGTCCGAAGACTAAGGAACAAAGAAGCTCCCTTGGTCAAGGTGTTGTGGCGAAACCAATCTGTTGAGGGTGCAACTTGGGAAGCTGGGACGGATATGCGATCCAAGTACCCGCACCTATTTTCTATGAACTCCAATCAAGCTGAAGGTACCGTTCTTTCCTAAATCATGCACTTTTGATAAAAGTTGCAGCAGTTCAGCTATCATTTATTATGTGTTCTGCTGTAGTTTCTTGAATTTATGCATTCTATGTTGCATTTGGAGTGAGAAACGATGTGGTGATGAGTCTAACGAATGGTTTCAGCTGTATGCTCTATTCCCTATCTAATCTTGGCATGTCTAGCGTCATTCGAGGATAAATGTTTCCAAGGGGGGATGATGTAATACCTCAAGAAATTTTTCGTTGAAATTTTGTGCGTAAACATGTTGGGTTCTATCTTCTAGAATGAATTATAAATTTTCCATGTGGAATGTCTTAGATTATGACCCACCATTGCATAGAGTATCGAATAAGCTTTCCAACAATATTTGGATGATCATCCAAAACGGACACCCGAGCGACGAGTTATGAACATTTCGATCGAACCGTGAATAGTAGTTAACAGTAAAACGTGCAGGAAAAAGTATTGAGGCCTGGCGTATTTTTTGCTCTAAATTTAAATGATTATAACTCCTTGTACATAATGATCTGGGTGATCTACTATATATCAACAGAAATCTCTATGAGTCCTCTTTCCAATGAAATTAGTTTCATCCAATAACTATCAAGAACTATCAAAACAGTCCACCAAAGGACAGATTCGAGAATTATTTGATTTTTAGGGGTATTTTGGTCATTCTCCCTCACCTAAAATCCATCCAAACCCTATATTAAAGCCTATTAGAAGCATTATATGTTATATTTCATTAAATTCCCTCAAAAAGAAAACCCTAAGCTCCTACATCCAACTTCAAGAACCTCCGAAGTTCACCATTAATTCTGCAAATTTATTCAAGATTCCAAGTTCCTAGTTCAAGAACTCCAAGAACCATCATTCAAAGGCACAATTAACATCTCAAAAATAAGTATCGATCTAAATTTCATCATTCAAGGTATGTGGGGTTTTTCAACAAGAACTCTCTTTCGTTCTTGTACCCAAAAGTAATTTTCTTTACAAAGGCATGATTGTTATTTGATTTTTACGAATTTGAAGCATGAACCCATATCTTATGATGATTATTATGAAATCTTGATGTTTATGATTTTGAAAGATGAATTTACATGTATGGAGATATAAAGCATGAATCTTGAATGATATTTATCATGATTTTGATATTTGGGTTATGAATCCCAATTGGAAATTGTATTTTTTTTAAGAAAGTATGTGTTATAAGCACGTTGATGTTGAATATTTGAGATATTTTGAATGATTTGACCTTTTGGTCTTAATGGAGTTGTTTTGAACTCGAGTGTGAAAGAAATCCACAACGTGGTTTATTTTGATAGATGAAAAGCATGATGGCTCTCGATATATATTTATATATTACTGAAATTGTTTTGTTGTGGATTGTCTTTGAAATGATCTGAGCTAAGTTTGGGAGAAATCTTTAGCACCGAGTGGGAGGTATAAAACGACCTTACTTCCTAGAACTATGTGCCCCCATAGGAGTGAGCCTGAGATTGATTTATATAGTGATCACTAGTTTGTATGGATTTGATATCGATAGTCCTACTCTAATGGAAAGGATAGGATGGCTCTCCAAAATATGGGTTTTACATTGGACTTCATGTAGCTCACATGGTTTATGTCGGTTATAGGATCTCCCAGCGTGTGTGTGCTTCCTTGTGTCTATGGTGAATGGTGAAGTGATTGAAAGTAGAATTATGAAAGTTATTCTTTCGAAAGATTTAAATAATATTTACATTATGAGAATTGATATTCTTGATGAACTGAAAGTGATTGACAAATTATATGATGACTCATATGTGTTATTGTACTTATTTTATCCTCTCATGACTATGATGATTTTCTTTGGGCTATGTGAGTTTTCATACATCCTTCATATTTCTTATAAATATTTATGATGATGATGTTTATACAACTGCATACACCCCTAA